>NC_042997.1:70757975-70787975 GCF_006345805.1 Octopus sinensis
TATTATTATCATTATTATTATCATTATTATTATTATTATTATATTATTATTATTATTATTTTCAAGCCTGATAACGTAGTCGCAATTTGTTTGCGAATCTCTTTTTAAAGAGCGTACAGTTGATACATACAATAGAGTTCATATTAATAATAAATGCATATAAATAACTTCTGAAATCTCGGTGTTTACCCATACAGATTTTATAGAATAAATAATATTCAGTTTATAGACAATTTTTTTACGCTATCTACATACAGAAATTACGAACCACGCCCATCGAAAGAAAACATGCAGGACCAAGACTTCTAAATACACACAGCATACTTAAGAATTAATACGGAAAAAAACACCGCCATCAAGAGCAACCGCGTCACTGACATCGAAAGCAACTGAAAATCCACAAACAGCTACCAACACACACAAGTTACATAAGAAGAAACAATATCTAGGACATTTCCATTGAAAGCACCATTGCTTTAAACAATATTTTCGTCTCTGTTACATACAGCAATATTCGCACGTACACATGTACAGAATCAAGTAAAGACATCACGAATATAACTGATGGAGTCGTTTCTGATCGCAGGAAGAAAAAAAGAAACTAGGTGAGGGCTCAGATACGAGAGATTACTTCTCAAGGTGACAAACGACACGGTAGTCGGTGGCTGCGTTTGTTGATGGGTTTAAGTTTTACTGACCTTGAAAACTCCAAGTCTATTCTCAACCTTGGCTATGTGAAGCTACAACAGAACCACGACAACCGCATGAAACCGTAGCAAAAATGATAACAGCGGAAAGCAACAACTACAGCAACTACAACGCTATAAAGTCGAATTAATACGGAAAAAAACACCGCCATCAAGAGCAACCACGTCACTAACATCGAAAGCAACTGAAAATCTACAAACAGCTACCACAGAACAAAAACACGATGCCCCACACAGCAAATATGCCCCTTCGTGTGTGGAACCACACACATATAGCGTGGCAACGATAAGTAGCCTAACTGGCAAAAAGTTGAAAATGCAAAGGAAAGAAAAGTGACAAAGGCACACCAACTAAAAAACAAAAACACTGGCAAAAGAAAAACGGGAGATTCACCAACAACACTCCAACATCACTCAACAATAGCTACACTATTATTATCAATTCCATCATCCCCATCACCAACACCACCACTATTACAGATGCTAAAATTACAAGGACAACCTAATTAACACACAAATAACGACAGTAACATTCCAAAACGAAAGAAGAACGATTACCTTTATTACACGGCCATAAACCCCAGTAGTAAGGAACTAAAAGAGCACACACATCAACATACAAGCACCTATTTCTGGTGCAGGAACAGAAAATAACGTACCCTATAGAGGAGGCAGCACGTGGCACAGGTGGGCGAATAAGTGAACTCTGGCAGGAGCTCAAAGAGGAGAGGCTCGTCGGTGCTGTACCAACAAGCACAATTAGGACATGGGGGCCTAATATATTGGGTTCGCATATAAGTTCCCGTGATTTCTTAGAATTAATTAAAAAAAAAAGGTTTAATAAAAAATAACAACTAATTAATCAATAATGTATTCAGTCTTGTTGTTTACCACTTCTTCCCAACGTTCAACAAGATTTTCAATACCTCGTTGGTAGAAATCACCAGTTTTTTACTGGAAAAATTGATCCATCCAAGCTCTCAATTCTGCATCAGTTTTGAACGAAGCTCCGCGCATAGCATTCGAAAGAGGGGAAGATCAGTTGGTGTGGCAGCACTTCCGAGCCATGCGTTTGCAAGGCTTCCTTGGTTATATTGGCGATATGAGGGCGAGCGTTGTCGTGCAGCAGAACTCCATGCTGCTGATTAGGTATTTTCTCTTGAATAGCCGTATTGAGTCGTTCCATCTGTTGAACACAGAGTTCCGCGTTGAGCGTTTGGTTCTGTTCAAGCAATTCGTAATGCATGATCCCTTCCCAGTACCAGCATACGCACAACATCGTTTTACGCGGATGAAGATCTTGTCCCACACGCAGTGTCACTTGATTTCCGGGCCTAAGCCATTCCTTACGATGCTTTATATGGATGTATAGGCACCATTTTTACTTGTCAGTAACGATTCGGTAAAGAAATCGTTGCTTGTATCCATGAGTTGTGCGGTGACGAGCAAGCAAACCAGCAGAGATTGTGGCTCGTTGATTTTTGTTGTTGTCACTTAAAGCATGCGGAACCCATGCTCCATACTTTGAACCTTTCCCATCGAGTGAAGATGCTTCTGTATAGCAGTGTGGGGGCATTCCATTTTCTCTGCCAGTTCCCTTGTCGTTTGACGAGATTTTCATGCAAAAGTTGGTTTAATCGCTCTACATCGAACTCAACTGGACGGCCAGAACGAAGTGCGTCTTCTGAGGTTGAAATTAGCATTTTTGTACTTGGCATACCTATCACGAGCAGTTCTTTCAGTTATGCACCCTCTCCATACATAGCACAAATGTCGCGAGCAGCTTTTGCGGCCTTAGAACCTTGATTAAAAGCAAAAAGAAGGAGGTGTCACAATGCTCGTTTTCCTTAGCTTGACATTTCATTTTAATGATCTGAAACTAAACAAAATTTAACTAAAATATAACTAGAAAAAAATAGATTCCAAAATTATTCAAAAATAGAATTCTTTAAAAAAAAAAAGATTCCAAAATTTAAAAAAAACGGCGGTAACTTAGTTGCCAACCCAATAGATATTAGATCTTATCGATACAAAGAACAGACACGACACCCAGACATATTACGGACGCCACACACAGACACACTAGCAGATGGATCGAGCCGTAAGAAAACAAGACTGGAGTAATAACCCTCAGTCCTCTACACCACAAGACTTGACGACTAAAGAACGAAGAAAATATAAATAAATAATGGACACTGGTACAAACACTGTAATAAGACACACATGCACATACTAAAATGAGAACAAATACATAAATAAATAGGAGGCAAGAGTACAAACAGTGTAATATACAAACCCATATACACACACACGGGACACATACTAAACACATGGACACACAATCTCACACAAACTCAAGCATAGACGAAAATGCATGCACAGATAGAGATACATATTACAGAAGGACAAAATGGAATGAGCAAAGCAAGAGGAGACATAACAAAAAGTCGTTGAAGAGCTCACAAAATGTGTGACGAAAGAACTTCGACAGATGTATTAACTAAAAATAATACGAATTAAAACTAAAATGAGGATCAAATAAATAGTACGTGCATTTAATTGGCAAAAAATGACCATCGCCAGGTATAACAGATTATTATTTAGTTACGTGTTTTTTATATTCTAAGTTCAAACATGGTAGTGGTTCACTTTAAAGTTCATACTTCCGATCATGGTAAACTTTGCCAGTCAAGTATGAATTTCATTTAAAACCAGTTTTACTTTATTATTAATTACATGTGTTGTCTTTAACTTTTTAGGAATCATTGTATAAGCCCGACAGATTATTTCTGACATGTTTTGTTTACAATTTGGTTATTACTGGGTTTTTTTTTTCATTTTGCTTTTGCTTTTGGTGTTTCACTTCACATTAAAGTACACCCAACTTGAAATCTTCCGCTCAAACATCAACTGTGAACCTTGAGATAATTTGATGCAAATTTGCCTGGAAGAGTTTAGGAGGCCAGCTTCCGGATCAAGTGAAATATTTACGTCACGCTGCGTACCTTTCGGCAAGTTTTTAATATGACTTAATGATAATGAAATAGAGAACGTGTGTACATGTCTGTCGGCATGTAGATGCATGTATGTTTATAGGTGTCGACAGATGTATATGTGTGTGGATCTGTTTGTCTTTGTACATACGTATGCATGTATATGTCCATGTTAGCATACTCGAACTAGTTTATGTAAATGCATATAATTGTAGAGAAACACAATTCACAAATATAATTATATATATAAATATATATATATATATATGTGTGTGTGTGTGTGTGTGTGTGTGTGTGTGTGTGTGTATTTGTGTGTGTTTATGTATATATATATAGAAACATATATATACGTATATATACATATGCATACATATATATATATATATATATATATATATATATATATATATGCACTATATATATGCAAGAACATATATGCATGTATGTATGGAAGTGAGATTATTAATGATCTTTCTGGAGTAATGAATATATGGAGAGAACACTTTGCAGATCTTTTCCACAACCCATCAGTAATGTACATGGATATCATAAGCAGCATTCCGCAAAGAGAGATAGTGCAACACATGAACGTTATACCTTCCATTGAAGAAGTAAATCTAGCCTTATGCAGACTGAGTTGAGGTAAAGCTCCTGGACGGGATGGTATTCTAGTTGAAATTTTGATAGCAAGTAGGGATCAATATTTCATCTGAAATTCATAGCCTGATAACTCGACTTTGGAATGAATCTTTTCTGTGCCACAAGAATGGATAAAAGGCATTCTAATCTCTGTATAGAAGGGAAAGGACCCAAAAGCAGTGTGTAGTAATTCTAGAGGGATAACTCTCCTGACACATACCGGGAAAGTACTTTCAATGATCATGTTATATTGTCTTGTTGAGAATGTGTTCACATGTGATCCTGAAGAACAGTGTGGTTTCAGACCTGAGCGAGGAACAATGGACATAATTTTTTACTGTGGGAGGAATTCTTAGAGGAACAAATACCATTATACCAAGCATCTTTAAGGAACTACATAGAACTATGTAAGTTCAGGTAGTTTTTAATGGTGAGCTTTCTCGTGAATTTTCGGTGGACAACGGTGTCAAACAGGGAGATATTTCCGCCCCTACACTTTTCTCTATTTATTTTGCTGCATTGCTTTGGTATGCTTTCAAGGATTGCAGAAGGGGAATCGTAATCAGATTTCGGACACCTGGTCGCATTTTTAATTTGACCTGGCTTAATTGCAAAGCAAAATTTTTCAAAACACTTGTTAGAGAATTACTTTACGCTGATGATACTGATTTGTTGGCTCACTCAGAGGGGTTATGCAACATATAAAGGATAGATTTTCCACTGCATGTGTACATTTCGGACTCACAATTAGTCTGGGTAAAACCGAAGCAGTGTGTACTACCGTGCCAGGACAAATATATTCTGAAGCAAACATTTTTGTGAATGGAACAAGGTTAGAAGTCGTTGATACCTTTGTTTACCTTGGAAGCACAATATCAAGAGATGGTGGTCTTGATGCAGAGATATACTATCGAATAGGGAAATGTTGCATTTTGAAAGCTCGAAAAGTGAGTATGAGGTGGATAGAGGTATTTCCCCGCAGACAAAATCAGTGTTTATAAAACGTGAATTGACGGCACTTCTTTATTCGAGTGAGACGCGGACCACTTATAGGCGTCATATGAAAATGCTGGAGAGATTTCATCAAAAGTGCCTCAGACATAGCTTAGGAAATTTTCATACTAGATACAGAAGTTCTGCGCATGGCATGTTGTAGTTCAATTGAACAGCATATTATCTTGGCTCAAATGAGATGGGCTGGATATGTTATTAGAATGAAAGACGAAGTGTCTTTTTTATGGGGAGCTCAACTCTGGTAAGCGACCACAATTTAAGCAGAGGAAAAGTTATAAAGACTGTGTGAGGGAAACCTGAAGAAACAATATATGAACAAAAGTGATTGGGAAAAGGATGCTCTAGATCGGAACAAGTGGAGAGGTGCTGTTAGGTCTAGTTGCAATGCCTAGGAGGCAAAGATGATTCAGCACTCTGAGCTTAAATGTTGCAAAGGAACAATTGGAACTGTAATCAAAAGTGAACATTGGATATGTATTATATGTGATCTTGTTCCGTTGTCAAAAGCAGGATATGTGAATCATATTAAATCACATGAAACTCGAAATGCCCAGGTAGGTATTAATTTTGAACCCCAACCATCACTTACAACTTGTGTTATATGTCACACAACTTGAAAGGCAATATCTAGACTTAAAAGGCATATGCTAGTTCACAAAAACATTCCTTCGAAATCAGATTCCAAAGGGCAAATATATAGAAGAAATTTAAATAATATCTGTCACTTGTATTTTAAAACCTATCAATCAGCAGCTGGTCTTAAATGTCATCTGAGGTTTCATCAATGGAATGATTGTGCTGTGTGGTGGGGTATGGTGTGTGTGTGTGTGTGTGTGTGTGTGTGTGTGTTGATGGGAGGGCTATCTGCCGTCAAGATGAAGCAATCAAGAAGAATACAAAGAAAGTAGCCTGATACTATGTAAGCAAACGTTTAAGTTAATAATTCGGGATATGACAAATCATAGGAACTTTATTGTCATTGTTACAGAAAGGTGGAAAAAAGCCTCATACATTTATCAATACAATTGCAACAGCAAAAGTAATGTATTCTTTCACTAATATGCAAAATCATATATA
Organism: Octopus sinensis; assembly: GCF_006345805.1. NCBI lineage: Eukaryota > Metazoa > Mollusca > Cephalopoda > Octopoda > Octopodidae > Octopus > Octopus sinensis. Next base: position 70,764,406 of record NC_042997.1, read on the forward strand.
TAATTTTCAGCAATGTGAACGCAAATCTCAAAAAGGAAGCAACGTCTATTTTGTTAATGCAGTTTTAGTTTTGATGAATATTTGAAGAAGTTTTATCTATATACATTTCACAATATTGTCATCTCCAGGGTAAAATTAACCCCGAAATAATTCCACATATAAATAAAGTAAATTATTCAACTACTTTAAAACTTCATTAACAATAGACCCCCATCCTTTGGTGCTTTCGAGTAATTTTACATGCGATATACATGAAACTTACACCCGAATGTTAAAAGCAGTCTATAACATATCTTGGAGAACTTACCCTACCGAGAAACAACTGTATAGAGGTCTCCAGAGTGTTTCCACAATCTTAAAGGAAAGGCACTTGCGCTCGCAAGACGTTGCTTGTGAGCGATCTGAACGAGAGTATACAAGAAGTTGACTTACTACTATGGGTGCCAAAGCATGGGTGTATTAGTGCAGGTCATCCGAATACAATGTATGTTGGTCAACTCGCCAGATACTCTGGATGCCTCCCCGAAGACCACAACAACTGACGCAGAACCGAGATGGAGAGCGTGCGCGGCTTTGAAATGTCCGAGCAAGGTCGACCAGATGACAATAATTGGAGACACAGAGCGTCACGTTTTACATATGTATATATAATTTTAACACAAATACTACTACACAAAACATTTATATAGATAAATGTTTGAAACATTATCTTTCATTTTTTACTTATTTCATTCGTTGGGCTATTGGAATGGTGGCGCACCGTTTTCAATGCTAGTCCACCGTGTAAATGTAAAAGGTTATACAATGTGTATAGAAAGAGATGTCTTTTGCAACTACTTGCCCCTAAAATCCACAAGAACGCACTGTTTATAAATTCACTAATATTAAGCATTAAAGTAATCTAGTTAAACTAATTTGTATATTTAAAATTAAATTACCGATGTATTAACGGTGTCTCGTTTCATTGTAGTGTATATTTATAAACCAGCGTTGCGTGCTGTGAAGATTCCAAACAATAAACCTGTACAATATGTTCGTAGACAGAAAACATACGCTTCCAATTCTGCTGGGTTTGTCGTCAGCAAACGCACTGCTTATAAATGCACTAATATTCTTTTCTACTCAAAGCAAAAGGTCAGGCTTGTGTAGGATGACGGATTGCAAAAAAAATGCACTGTACAAGAAATTGAAAACGGATGAAACTGATAATAGGTGGGTAAAGAAAAGAATGCATGGTCAATTTCATAGGGATGTTGAAGACAGAGGAAAATGACGGCTGTGGATGACTAAAAGTGATTTAAGACCGGAAACGGAGGTTCTAATCTGTGCTGCCCAAGAGCAAGCACTAAGAACAAACTACCTAAAATACAGAATAGAAAACACATCAGAAAGTGATAAGTGCAGAATCTGTGGACAAAACAGTGATACCGTATGGTATATTATCAACCAATGCACGCCACTAGCCCAGAAGGAATATAAGAGACGCCACGAAAATATAGCCAGGCTTGTCCGTTGGGCATTTTGCAATAAGTAAGGATTTGACAGAGCACACAATTGGTACGACCACAAACCTGAAGGCGTCGTCGAAAATAGAAATGCAAAGATCTTATCGTATTTTATGATTCGGTGTGGCTATGAGATTGAGAATAGGAAACCGGACATACACTTAATTGAGAAAGAAAACAAGCTATGTTGGATCATAGACATAGCATGCCCAGCTGACAACAAGGTATGTAATAAGGAAGAAAAGTCGAGAGATATGACAGGTTAGATTGGGGAGTTAAGCAGTTGTGGCCGATGAAAAAGGTAGCTGTAGTACCAATAATTGCCGGAGCCCTGAGAACAGGGAGCAAAATCTCGAGAAGTACGTGGAACAAATAGGGGCTGCAATAAGGGTGGAACACTTGCAGAAAACAGCACTGCTTGGAACCGCTCGAATACTCCGGAAGGTTCTCGACAAATAGTGGGTGTTACCTTAGTTCACTGGTAGTGAAAAGATGGCACTGTAGTACATCTTCAACGTTATAAGCTGCGCAAAGTCAACAATAATAATAATAATAAATACCCTGATGCTGTACCAGGCAGTGGCTCTCGTGTCTTCTGATCTTAACTGATTGGAAGAGTTATTATGTACATTGTTTTCTCTTGGTATAAAAGAAGGGCTGCAGCAAATATTCTGCTCAATACCAAAGATTTGTTTGTCGGTTGCTTGACCTTAACCAGTTGAACATGTCCCTTAATGGCTGATGAGAGGTGCATGTGTAATCATGAGCAGAAGTAGTGTGAGAGCATCGTAGCCATGTGTTGAGGGTTATTCTTTGTAGTTTGGATAATTCAGCTCTAGAAACATGGGTGTTTCGGTCAACATCCTTAAACAAACCTTATTCGGCGATCTTTTGAGCGAGATGGACTACTCGACCTGAAGAAAATTCTAACTGGGGTCCACCTGTAAGGTCATGCGGTGTTGATCTGGATATGGTCACCATGTTGCGCGCATATGGCTGTGATGCATGTGTCTAGGCTCCACTTGCAAGTTCATGCACTGTTTATCTTGATATGAGATCACCATATTCCACATATATGGTTCTGATGCATTTCGCTGTTGTACCCTTATCAAACAGGTAGACATGATGGATATATTGGGGTTCGTGTATGTGCACCCCAGTGTCATTTGAGGGTATGCATTCCTCTCTCACTCAATAATAATAATCCTTTCTAATATAGGCACAAGACCTGAAATTCGAGGGGTATGGACCAGTTGTTTTCATCGACCCCTGTATTCAATTGGTACTTAATTGATCAACCCCGAAGATATGAAAGGCAAAGTCGACCTCGGCGGAAGTTGAATGCAAAACTTAACCGCAGACGAAATACCTATTTCTTTACTACCCACAAGGGGCTAAACACAGAGAGGACAAACAAGGACAGACAAACGGATTAAGTCGATTATATCGACCCCATAGCGTAACTGGTACTTATTTAATCGAACCCCAAAGGAAGAAAGGCAAAGTCGACCTCGGCGGAATTTGAACTCAGAACGTAGCGGCAGACGAAATACCGCTAAGGATTTCGCCCGGCGTGCTAACGTTTCTGCCTGTTCGCCGCCTTTAAATGCACTAATATTAGGGGTTAAAGTAAACTGGTTAAACCGAAAACATCGTCTATGATTTAACGCACACGTCTGGTCATAGTCTTTATCAATTTCAGCATTAACATAGTGAATCTTTTACCCTTTATCTCTTAATTGTTTCAGTCCTCAGAGCGCGATCATGCTGGGGCACGGGCTCAAAGAATTTTAGTCAAACTTATCGACTCCAGTAATTATCTCTTTTTGCCGAATCACTATGTTACGGCGACGTAAACACACCAACACCGGTTGTCAAGCGATGGTGGGAGACAAACACACGTACACACGGGCACACACACACACACATATGTAAATGTATACGTCGGGCTTCTTTCAGTTTCCGTCAGCAAATCCACTCACAAGGTTTTGGTTAGCACGAGGCTATAGTAGAAGACATTTGCCCAACGTATCATGTAGTTGGACAAAACCCCGAACCATGTTGGGAAGCAATTTTTTACCACACAGCCACGCCTTAAACTTTGTGACAGACTTCGTAAATTTATTATTATTGGAGGTTTAATGTTTGTCCCTGTAGTGTTGAAGTGATAACACTAGTACATAGTGATGGTGGCAGCTGGTTCTTTCTTGTTGGTAGTTATGGTAGTGATGGCAATGGTGTAACATTTTCTTCCCGCCGAGAATACCTTTTAAACTTTTTATTTATATGTTATAGTGAGGAGGAATATGCCATACCTCCGTGGAAAGTACGCAGGTCCGATTAGAAATTATTTATACGGGGAAACTTGAAGTGGGAAAACATCTTGGACTGACCTGAAAATAAATTGAGAAATTAAAATATTTTTTTATTTTGAAATATAATATTTAAAAAGGTAGTAAAATGAGAAGGATAAGTGAAGTGAATTAGCAGAGTGGTAGAAAGAAAAGGTAAAAAGTATGGTAGTCTTCAGTTAGTATTTAAGAGAAAATCCGCTGAGGTGGGTGAAACATATACCGGTCATGTATTATACTCTTACCGCATAAAGCGATTTCTCTTATACCAATGGTAGAAAATAATATTTACATTTGATACAGAATGTTTACTAATTTTGTATTGATGGTGATGGTAGTGCATTCTTCTTCTTCTTCTTCTTCTTCTTCTTCTTCTTCTTCTTCTTCTTCTTCTTCTTCTTCTTCTTCTTCTTCTTCTTCTTCTTCTTCTTCTTCTTCTTCTTCTTCTTCTTCTTCTTCTTCTTCTTCTTCTTCTTCTTCTTCTTCTTCGTCGTCGTCGTCGTCGTCGTCGTCTTCTTGCTCATCATCCTCCTCCACCCTCTCTCATTGCATTTTGTTGAAAGTGTATTTCTTATTCTTTCGAGGAACTGAAATATTTCAGGTTTAAATGTACAACTGTATAACATTTCTAAATGTTACTGCTAAATATCAAGATATCGTATACCAAAGAAAAATATCTGCAAACCACAATTATAAATAGAAAATAAATGTTATTTTCAAAATATGTTCCATCATTTCCCGATTATTTTCAATATGTTGTTAATACGAACAAGTAATTACTCGAACAAAGGGACGCAAACATACACACTGACGCACACACACACACACACACACACACACACACACACACACACCACACACACACACACACACAACACTCATGCATGTATACACACGTATATGTCTATTTACATTAGTTTTGATTAATGAGAAAGGACTGCGCCCGTGACATTTGCAGGTTTTATTTGACGATTATGATGTTCATACAATTTATGCTTTTCTTGAAAATCCGTAGGGCAACACACAGGAAAAATATGGGTAGATATATTATACCAGGGTATTGACGTTACTGGCGTCACATGGAGTGACGATTGAGCAAAGAGCTTTGATAGGTGATCCACAGCAGAAAGATGAGAGTTAGTGACAGACTTATAGGGTGTGCTGCGTAATAGCAGAACTCTGTTTCCGAATACAGAAGTACATTATCCGTTTGAATACAGAATAGAAACAGTATCTCTGTAGTGATTGTAGTCTTTTGAAAGGTGCAGTTTTATCAATGAGCGAGATTATCTTCTTTGCTCTAAGTTATTTTGTGCAATATGAACGTCTTATACTTGAGGCGAGACTTTGTCTTTTTTCCTACTATTAATGAATGTACTCAGCTTTTACTACTTTTTATGTTTAGATTGGAAAAATAACGTCCCTGTGTTCATTACTTCTCTAGATCTTCCCAGTTTTATTTTCTGAGTTGTGGAAGTCGATGCTTTTATTGCCGCATTTTGTAGTAACCAGAAAGAGATAATAGGAATGATGTTGTAACTGAGAAAAACCACCATGATAGAATTGGCATTTATTTTTGTGTTCCATTATTCCAGTCTATTGTTTGAGTGCATTGTATTTACGTCGCATATCAGTAGAATGTGTATTATATTGGGTAACATCTTTACTGCTGAATTTGCTTTAGCATTGGTCTACAGCAGTGGTTCTTAACCATTTTTTTTTACCTATGGACCCCCTTTGATTCACATTTTACTTAGCTGGACCTTCATAGACATTTGATATTTAATTAAATATCATAATAAATTGTATTAAAAAAATAGAAAAATATTTAGTATATTGTAGAAATATGACCAGTTTATTGCACATAACTTTTAGTAACAAAAATCTAATGTGTACCACCAAGGGTCATATGGACCCTGGTTAAGAACCACCGGTCAATAAATTTGTTGCTTACGTGTTCGAGGATGAATACACGTAAAGCAGGGTGCAATTCTACAAAGTTATGCTGCAAAAAGTAGATAAAAGAATACATTACTACAAAACCATGCTGAATAAAACTTACCTCGACCTCTAGAAAATTAAATCTTGCTTCCACATTAACATGTAAGTAAACAACTGAATGAGGACTTGTGAATATAACTTAACAGTTAAAGAATTTCAAATTCGGCGATGATAATATATCAGTTAAGTCATTTCTACGAACATTGCAGTCACACTATAACAGTCATCTACGTTCCATCTAGAAATTCACTCTAAAATTTCATGAAGAGCGTAGCCAAATTTAATTCCTAGTAGACGGCTGCATGAATGTCAAGCAATGTAGAGAAGATGATCTTCACACACACACACACACACACACACACACACACACACACACACACACACACACACACACACACAAACATACACACACGCGTATATATATATATATAAATTCATAAATGAGGGTGAAAAATTAGATATTAATTTAATAATACAATCAGTTTAACACCAAGTGGCTTAGCACATAAAAAAACCAGGGAGACAATACAAATTTATACTTAAATATAAGAGAGTTACCGCTAAGTGGTTAACTCTAGTGCTAAAAATAGCTCCTTTTTCTGGTATAGCCAACAAAGTTGTTTCCACCAAGAAATAACATTACCTTCAACGTAAGGAAAGTGAAATACAACGAAAAGATAGATTAATGCCGAACAATTGTTTCTTTATTAATATAATATGCAATTATACTCACATATTTATCTATAAATCATCAGCGGCATTTATCTTCTAAAAAAAGGAGCTATTTTTAGCACTAGAGTTAACCACTTAGCGGTAACTCTCTTATATATATATATATATATACAACTTTTACTATGTTACTTGATTCAGTCATTTTGACAGTGGCCATGCTGGAGCACCGCTTTTTAGTCGAAGAAATCGACACAGGACTTATTTTTGTAAGTCTGGTACTTATACTATCGGTCTTTTAAGCCCAACCGCTAAGTTAAGGGGACATAAACACACCAGGGCCGGTTGTCAAGCGCTGTTGGAGGGACAAACACAGACACAAACACAGAAATATATACATACATACATACATACATACATACATACATACATACATACATACATACATACATATATATATATAAATGGATGAATGAATTATCCTTTCTTTACAGTTAACACGGAAAATTCAATAAACAGTTACCAGGGTAGCAAAATTCACTAAAGTAACAACGAGGTAGCGACAAATGCCGAAAGTAAAAGAATTTGAATAACATCTGCATTCAACTTTATTTATTTACTTATATTATATTATATCATATTATATTATATATATTATATTATATATATATATATATATATATATCTTCACGTCTATATATGTGTTTATTTACATTACTTCAACATCCAAATTTCCTCATTCTACATTGAGAGAAGAAAGAGATGGACGCTTCAATTCTATGCTGTTGCCGCATTATGTCGTACGCGAATGAGAGGATTTGCATCCCCAACCAAGAATTTTTGATGTAACACATGTCCTTGTGGAAGCTGTTGTGCGCGGCTGAAGAAGGCCACAGACATACATTATGCATTGTTATAAATCTGTCTAATAAAGGCCCGAAACATATGTACCGCTGAATCCTTGGCATCATGTTTTTATTTGGATATATATATTGTTGTATTTATTAATGGTCATTTTGCCAGTTTAGGCAATAACAACCCACGCACTATATATTTGGTGTTACTTTGGTTCAGCGTTATTTATTTTTTACATTACTCTTAATCTTATTTCAGCCAGAGTGCGTGTGTTTTTATTGGCAAAATGACCATTCCTAAATACAACAATATCTATTTCAACACACGATTTCACATCAACAATCTTGCAAAAACAAATATATAAATGTATATATATATATACGTTTATTTACAATTGAGGGATATTTGTCCTTATCGTGTTTGTTGTTAACACAACGCTTCGGACATATGGCGTACTGGTTAATAGCGCGGGCTACTAACCCCAAGATTCCGAGTTCGATTCCAAGCAGTGACCTGAATAATAATAATAATAATAATAATAATAATAATAATAATAGTAATAATAATAATAGTAATAATAATAAAAATAATAATAATAATAATAATACTGCACTAAACTAAACGCAAATAAACTAAAAATAAAACAGCAACGAACCATGATAAAACGATGGCAAGAAAAGCCCTTCATGGTAAATACTGGACTAAACTAAACACAAAAGAAATAGACAAAGAAAAATCCCAGCAATGGTTGAGAGGGTCAGGACTGAAAGCAGAGACAGAGGGATTTTTAATTGAAGCACAAGACCAAAGCCTCCCCACCAGAAATTACCAAAAACATGTAATGAAAAGAAATATTACAAGTAACTGCAGAATATGTGGAGATGGACAAGAAACAATAAATCATATTATCTCTAGCTGCCCAGTCCTGGCTAAGAAGGAATATATTCACAGACATGACAGAGTTGGAACCTACATACATTGGAAGCTATGCCAACATTATGGAATAACAACAGAAAAAAGATGGTATAGGCACACACCAGAAAAGGTCACAGAAAACGAGAAAGCAACCATACTCTGGGATATGCCGATACACACAGATAGAGAAATTAAGGCCAACAGACCAGATATAGTTGTCAGAGATCATGAAGAAAAAAAATGCTTTCTAATTGATGTATCAATACCGGCAGATGACAACGTGTCTCTAAAAGAAATGGAGAAACTCTCAAAATACAAAGACCTGGAAATAGAGGTAACTAGAATGTGGAACCTGAAAACAGAAACAATTCCTATCATAGTAGGCGCATTAGGCATGATAAAAAAATATTCAGACAAATACATAACAAAAACACCAGGACTTACAAACACATATAACATACAGAAAATTGCACTACTAGGCACTGCACACATCCTACGCAGAACACTTTCCATACAATAACCATCAGAGCATCACAACAAATCACACCACATACCCAAGGCACACAGAGCTGCGCTCGGTAGTGAAGTGAAAGCACGCTATAAAAATAAAACTACTGAATAATAATAATAATAATAATAATAATAATAATAATAATAATAATAATAATAATAATAATAATAATAATAATAATAATAATGTTCTTTCAGTAACAACCTCCAAATCAATTCCATAATTTTTTCCTTTTCGAGGCACACATATATATGCATGTTAACATATATACACACATACACGTATATGGATATAGGATATATATGGATATATACAGATAGTATATATAATATAGAAAGATAGAGGGAGGGAGAGCGAGAGATAGAGAGAAAGAGCGAGAGTGAGGGTGAGAGTGAGAAAGTGAGAGGGTAGACTAGAAAGCGATGCCGATGGTTTTATTTGTTGACGGTAGTATTTCTGATTCACCAGTGACGCTTGTGGGGTTTGTGGAAGTGGTTGTGGCGATGATGGTAATCGTGATGGTGATGGTAGTAGTGGTGGTGATGATGGCTGTTGTGTTCATGTTGGTGGTGGTGGTGGTGGTGGTGGTGCTGCTGCTGCTGCTGCTACTACCGCTTATATATATAACGTCACATGATGTGTCTGATACTTCCGTTGGTGTTAGCTATATTGGAAGCGTTGTTAGTGATTGTGACAGTGATGCTGATGAATGTTTCATGGTGCTGGCATTGTAGGTGGCGCTGGTGTATTGGATGAGTCGTTGATAATTGGGAAAGTGTGCTAAGTTTTATATATTTCACCAGTGTCAAAAACCCCGCTGAAATAATTCATAGAACAATGTGTTCTACTCCCTAGGAAGATCTCTAAAATTAAAGAAAACCATCACAGCATGTGTTTCTAACCTAGCCTAAGGACCCCTAACTGTAGTTATGCCCTATTAAGCACATAATGATGGCGCTTTGTGGATGACTGCTTTCCTTTATTTTGGCATACTATTCAGGGAAGAAACAAATAAAACAAAATAATATTACGTTCTTTTGTTTACTTGTTTTTTATTAGTAATATATAATTCCATAATGTGTAAATGAGTGGGTTGGTGTGCGGGTCTGTGGGGGAGAGGAGACAGAGAGAGTAAGGATATGAGAATGAAAAGAAAAGCGAGTGCAAAGGCGGTAAAAGAAAGATGTGCATGTGGACATGTAAAACACACACACACACGCGCACACACAAACACATATGCATACAATATATACATATATATGTATGCATATATATGCATATATATGTGTGTGTGTATGTATGTATATAAATGTATGTGAATAATATATATATATATATATTTTATATATATATATATATATATATATATATATAGATAGATAGATAGATAGATAGATATAGATAGATAGATAGATAGATAGATAGATAGATAGATAGATAGATAGATAGATAGATAGATAGATAGATAGATAGATAGATAGATAGAGATAGATAGATAGATAGATGATAGATAGATAGATATAGATATATACATATATATGTATGTAGTTATATATGTATATCTTTCAGACTGGCTGTTTATTGAGATGGAAGGCTGGAGGAAAAAACGGATGGTTACACTGATTATCTGATTATATTAAGTGGATGGTTCAGGGTCAAAGTTAGTAACTTAGGAATGGCAAGCGTACGCCCTAACACACACACACACCACACACACACACACACTCATACACACACTCACACTCGCACACACGCACTCACGAATACAATCATACATATATGTATGAATGTATGCATTTATATATGTATATATATATATATATATATATATATATATATATATTCGGGAAGACCTACCGTTTTAACAATGCTAATACTGCAAACATGGGGAATATGATGTCTCATATAATATTTATTTCAAATTACTTATGTTATTTGTTTATTAATTTGTAATAATTTATTTCAAGATCCACCAACATTTCAAATATTTTTCTGGTCCTTTCCCATATTATTGCAAGGCACGTGGTAATATTACCTAAAATTTCTGAGAATAGTGGCAAGCCGTCTTGAATGCACGCGGTGTATTGATATTATATTTTTGTATTGATAAACTTCGCATACTCAATGTTGCTGCCATTTTATGCAGGATATTTTTGTTTTTATAACCTACGTTCCTGGATAGAATTTCATTTTCGTATTGTGTAACGCAGTATTTTCGCAGAAGTGATGCGGAAAAACTTTGAAGGTTCATGTACATCGGAAGTACACTCTCCAGATCTGTGAACGTTCACGAAGATGGCGTTTAGATGGCGGTGTGAATCAGTGTGACAAAGGACAAGCATAAGCTGGGCAACAGGTTTTAGATGTACCAAGTAGCTGAACTGCCTACGGTACTGTTAGCCTGCAAGATTTGGTCGGTTTTCGAAAGCCACTCCAAAAGGTTCCATGTAGACTGCCTGAGAAAGTTATTGAAAATCACCTGGAAAGATAAGGTCCCACTCGCTGAAGTCCTCATTCGAACTTCTTTGTCAAGCGTTTGCACACTGCTAAGGAGAACGTAGGACAGGTGGGCGTGCCACGTTGTTCGAATGTACGATACATGACTCCTTAGAAGACTGAGTTGCAACGGATAGACGGAAAACATGCTCACACAAGATGGACAGAAAAATCGCTTCAATGATACTCAGAAAACCTCAAGTGGGAAATGCAAGCTCCTACGAACAAAACAGGATTGCAGGAGCGCAAAGAAAACTGGACTGCGCATATGAAGCGTCACCGCCTTGCTTTCAGCTACCAGCAGACCATTAGTCCTGGACCTGCGGCAAAGACATTCGTGCACGCGTCAGACTTAGCGGCCACAGCCGGACACACCGTAACTTATCTCCTCTCATGTGATGTCCTTCTTCATCATCAACAACGACGGCCGAACATTATTATAATTATTATAATAATTATTATTATTAAGGCCGCGAGCTGACACTATAGTTAGCGTGACGGGCGAAATGCTTAGCGGTATTTCGTCTGCCGCTACGTTCTGAGTTCAAATTCCGCCGAGGTCGACTTTACCTTTCTTCCTTTGGGGTTCGATTAAATAAGTACTAGTTACGCTCTGGGGTCGATATAATCGACTTAATCCGTTTGTCTGTCCTTGTTTGTCCTCTCTGTGTTTAGCCCCATGTGGGTAGTAAAGAAATAGGCATTTCGTCTGTGGCTAAGTTTTGCATTCAACTTCCGCCGAGGTCGATTTTGCCTTTCATCTCTTCGGGGTTGATCAATTAAGTACCAATTGAATACAGGGGTCGATGTAAACAACTGGTCCATACCCCTCAAATTTCAGGTCTTGTGCCTATATTAGAAAGGATTATTATTATTGAGTGAGAGAGGAATGGATACCTTCAAAGTGACACTGGAGTGCACATACACGAACCCCAATATATCCATCATGTCTACCTGTTTGATAAGGGTACACCAGCGAAATACGTCAGAACAATATATGTGGAATATGGTGATCTCATATCAAGATAAACAGTGCATGAACTTGCAAGTGGAGCCTAGGCACATGCATCACAGCCATATGCGCGCAACATGGTGACCATATCCAGATCAACACCGCATGACCTTACAGGTGGACCCCAGTTAGAATTTTCTTCAGGTCGAGTAGTCCATCTCGCTCAAAAGATCGCCGAATAAGTTTGTTTAAGGATGTTGACCGAAACACCCATGTTTCTAGAGCTGAATTATCCAAACTACAAAGAATAACCCTCAACACATGGCTACGATGCTCTCACACTACTTCTGCTCATGATTACACATGCACCTCTCATCAGCCATTAAGGGACATGTTCAACTGGTTAAGGTCAAGCAACCGACAAACAAATCTTTGGTATTGAGCAGAATATTTGCTGCAGCCCTTCTTTTATACCAAGAGAAAACAATGTACATAATAACTCTTCCAATCAGTTAAGATCAGAAGACACGAGAGCCACTGCCTGGTACAGCATCAGGGTATTTATTATTATTATTATTGTTGACTTTGCGCAGCTTATAACGTTGAAGATGTACTACAGTGCCATCTTTTCACTACCAGTGAACTAAGGTAACACCCACTATTTGTCGAGAACCTTCCGGAGTATTCGAGCGGTTCCAAGCAGTGCTGTTTTCTGCAAGTGTTCCACCCTTATTGCAGCCCCTATTTGTTCCACGTACTTCTCGAGATTTTGCTCCCTGTTCTCAGGGCTCCGGCAATTATTGGTACTACAGCTACCTTTTTCATCGGTCACAACTGCTTAACTCCCCAATCTAACCTGTCATATCTCTCGACTTTTCTTCCTTATCACATACCTTGTTGTCAGCTGGGCATGCTACATCTATGATCCAACATAGCTTGTTTTCTTTCTCAATTAAGTGTATGTCCGGTTTCCTATTTTCACACTGAATCATAAAATACCATAAGATCTTTGCATTCCTGTTTTCGACGATGACTTCAGGTTTGTGGCTGTACCAATTGTTTGCTCTGTCAAGTCCATACTTATTGCAAAATGCCCAATGGACAAGCCTGGCTATATTGTCGTGGCGTCTCTTATATTCCTTCTGGGCTAGTGGCGTGCATTGTCTGATAATATACTATACTTTCTCAGCGACCACCACTGCTTAACCTCCCTAGCTAACCTGTCTGTTGACTTTTCTTTCTTCCTTATAGCATAGTTTATTGTCAGCAGGGCATGCTATATCTATGATCTAGCATCGTTTTCTTTCTTTTTCAATTTATACTCTTCTGGCTTACTATCCCCCATCTCATGTTCGCACTGAATCATAAAATCCAATAGCATCATTGCATTATCATTTTCGATGATGCCTTCGGGTTTATATTCTCACCACCTTCTTGCTCTGTCAAGGCCATACTGTTGCGAAGTGTCCAATGGACAATCCTTGCTATATTGTCATCACGTCTCTTATATTCTTTCTGAGCTAGTGGTTTACATTGACTGTTAATATGCCACACGGTTTCACAATTTTGTCCACAAATTCTGCACTTATCACTTTCTGATGTGTTGTCTATTCTGTATTTAATGTAATTCGTTCTTAGTGCTTGCTCTTAAGCATCACATATTAGAGCCTCCGATTCCGGGTTTAAGTTAATTTTGGCCATCCATGGCCATCTTTTTTCTCTTTATTATCTTCAACTATGAAATTGTCCATGTATTCATTTCTTTAGGCACCTATTTTCAGTTTCATTCATTGTCAAGTACTTTACAGTGCTTTATCTTTGCAATCTTTCATCCTACACAAGTCTGACCTTCTTACTTCTAATAACGGTTCTGTGGAATTTTTTACACACCATACTATGTTGTTTTCTTCTGCTCTAATGCTGTGTTCGCATCCAATCAGTCCTCTTCCCACTCTTTATCTTGATACATACAGTCTGTCTGTGTCACATTTTTGGGTGGAGTGTCCCATATCTTGTCAGCAACTTCCTTGTCTTTCTGTCTAAGCTCTTTAGTTCGTCTACTGCCTATGCGATTATCCCTGCTCCATATCTAAGGAGTGAAACCGCTCAGGTGTTGATAGCTTCAGTCTTATTCCGTCCATTTAATTTCGATTTAAGGATCAGTCTCTGTCTGCGCAAGTACTCAACACTAAATTTTTCCGTCATTTCTTTCTCCATTAATTTCTGATTTGATTCAGGTTCGGTCTGGAAGGCACCTGGGCATGACAAGATCCCCAACTTCTGGTTGAAATATCTAACAGGAATGCACAAAAAGCTGGCTGAAAACTTTAACAACATACTAGCAGAGCCAGAGACAATGCCTGAATGGCTCACGAAGGGGAAAACCATCTTAATTCCCAAATCAAATGAGACAGTTAAACCAGAAAACTACAGACCAATAAACTGCCACCCTACAATGTACAAGGCATTTACTGCAGTGATATCGCAAAGGTTGAACAAGCACCTGGACGAAAATAACCTGTTTCCAGAAGAGCAGAAAGGATGCCGCAAAGGCTCATATGGCTGTAAAGATCAACTAAGGATTAATAAAGCCACTGAAGACAGCCACAGAAAGAAGAAAGGCCTCAGTATGGCCTGGATCGACTACAAAAAGGCGTTTAATAGCATCCCCCACACATGGATCCTCGAAACACTAGCCATTAACAAAGTAGCACCAACAATTATAAAATTCATAGGGCACTCTATGAATAAACGGCAAACAGTGCTACAGCTCCAAACAAAAGAGGGACTCATGAAAACCAAAGCCATCCCCATTAGAAGCGGAATATTCCAGGGAGACACGCTCTCTCCACTCGGCAAAACACGAGCAAAACAAAAAACTGTTCTCAGTATTTAAGGAAGCTGACAAATACAAACAAGAAATCATACCACCTAATAAATATGAAGAAGAAGAAGAAGAAGAAGATGAAGAAGAAACAACAAAAGCTATAAAACAAATGAAATCCAAACTAAAAATAAAACAGCAACGAACCATGATAAAACGATGGCAAGAAAAGCCCTTCATGGTAAATACTGGACTAAACTAAACACAAAAGAAATAGACAAAGAAAAATCCCAGCAATGGTTGAGAGGGTCAGGACTGAAAGCAGAGACAGAGGGATTTTTAATTGAAGCACAAGACCAAAGCCTCCCCACCAGAAATTACCAAAAACATGTAATGAAAAGAAATATAACAAGTAACTGCAGAATATGTGGAGATGGGCAAGAAACAATAAATCATATTATCTCTGGCTGCCCAGTCCTGGCTAAGAAGGAATATATTCACAGACATGACAGAGTTGGAACCTACATACACTGGGAGCTATGCCAACATTATGGAATAACAACAGAAAAAGATGGTATAGGCACACACCAGAAAAGGTCACAGAAAACGAGAAAGCAACCATACTCTGGGATATGCCGATACACACAGATAGAGAAATTAAGGCCAACAGACCAGATATAGTTGTCAGAGATCATGAAGGAAAAAAATGCTTTCTAATTGATATATAAATACCAGCAGATGACAACGTGTCTCTAAAAGAAATGGAGAAACTCTCAAAATACAAAGACCTGGAAATAGAGGTAACCAGAATGTGGAATCTAAAAACAGAAACAATTCCTATCATAGTAGGTGCATTAGGCATGATAAAAAAATATTCAGACAAATACATAACAAAAACACCAGGACTTACAAACACATATAACATACAGAAAATTGAACTACTAGGCACTGCACACATCCTACGCAGAACACTTTCCATACAATAACCATCAGAGCATCACAACAAATCACAGCACATACCCAAGGCACACAGAGCTGCGCCCGGTAGTGAAGTGAAAGCACACTATAAAAATAAAACTACTGAATAATAATAATAATAATAATATAATAATAATAATAATAATATAATAATAATAATAATAATAATAATAATAATAACTATTATTATTATTGATTGAGAGAGTAGTGCATGCCATGAGAGTGAAACTGGAGTAAAATATACGAAGCCCAGTATAACCATCATGACTACCCGTCTGATAGGAGTACACTAGGCACATGCACTACAACCATGTGCGCGCGACATGGTGATCTCATATCAAGATAAACAGTACATGACCTTGCAGGTGGGGCTCAGTTAGAATATTCTTCTGGTCGAGTAACCCCAAAGGTCCCTGAACATGGGTTGTTTAAGGATGTTGAACGAAACATCCATGTTTCCAGAGGTGAATTATTCAAACCCCAAAGAATCCCTCTCAACACATGGCAATGATGCTTCCCCACTACTTCTGCTCGTGATCAGAGATGCACATATCGGCAGTCACTAAGGGACATGGTCAACTGGTTAAGGCCAAACAACTGACAATCAAATCTTTGGAATTGAGCAGAATATTTGCTGTAGTCCATCGTTTATACCAAGACAAATCAATGCACATGAAAACACTTCCATTCAATTAAGATCAGAAGCCACGAGTGCCACTGCCTGGTACTGCATCAGGGTATTAGCCACTGCCTGGTACTACATCAAAGCATTTCGCACAGTCTGGTACTGCATCGGGGCATTAGCCACATCCTGGTACTGCATTAGGGCATTAGCCACTGCCTGGTACTGCATCAGAGCATTATTATTATTATTATTATTATTGAGTGACCGAGCAGAGCATGCCATCAAAGTGACACTGGGGTAAAATATACGAAGCCCAATATACCCATCATGACTACCCGTCTGATAAGGGCACACCAGGCACATGCATCACAACCATATGTGCGCGGCATGGTGATCTCATATCAAGATAAACTGCACATGACCTTGCAGGTGGGGCCCAGTTAGAATTTTCTTCAGTTTGTGTAGCCCATCCCGCTCAAACGGTCCCTGAATAAGGGTTGTTTAAGGATGTTGAAAAACCCACCCATGTCTCCAGAGGTGAATTATTCAAACCCCAAAGAATCCCTTATTATTATTATTATTGTTATTATTATTATTATTATTATTATTATTTATTATTATTATTATTATTATTATTATATTATATTATTATTATTTTTATTATTATTATTATTATTATTATTATTATTGAGTGAGAGAGCAATGCATTTGGGTAAAATATACGAAGCCCAGTATACCCGTCTGATAAGGGTACACTAGGCACATGCATCACAACCATATGTGTGCGACATGGTGATCTCATATCAAGATAAACAGCACATGACCTTGCAGGTGGGGCCCAGTTAGAATATTCTTCTGGTCGAGTAACCCATCCCGCTCAAAAGGTCCCTGAATAAGGGTTGTTTAAGGATGTTGAACGAAACACCCATGTTTACAGAGGTGAATTATTCAAACCCCAAATAATCCCTCTCAACACATGGCAATGATGCTTCCCCACTTATTATTATTATTATTATTGAGTGAGAGAGCAGTTCATGCCATCAAAGTGACACTGGGGTAAAATATACGAAGCCCAATATACCCATCATGACTACCGTCTGATAAAGGTACACCAGGCACATGCATCACAACCATATGTGCGCGACATGGTGATCTCATATCAAGATAAACAGCACATGACCTTGCAGGTGGGGCCCAGTTAGAATTTTCTTCAGTTTGAGTAGCCCATCCCGCTCAAACGGTCCCTGAATAAGGGTTGTTTAAGGATGTTGAAAGAACCACCCATGTTTCCAGAGGTGAACTATTCAAACCCCAAAGAATCCCTCTCAACACATGGCAATGATGCTTCCCCACTACTTCTGCTCGTGATCAGAGATGCACATATCGGCAGTCACTAAGGGACATGGTCAACTGGTTAAGGCCAAACAACTGACAATCAAATCTTTGGAATTGAGCAGAATATTTGCTGTAGTCCATCGTTTATACCAAGACAAATCAATGCACATGAAAACACTTCCATTCAATTAAGATCAGAAGCCACGAGTGCCACTGCCTGGTACTGCATCAGGGTATTAGCCACTGCCTGGTACTACATCAAAGCATTTCGCACAGTCTGGTACTGCATCGGGGCATTAGCCACTTCCTGGTACTGCATTAGGGCATTAGCCACTGCCTGGTACTGCATCAGAGCATTATTATTATTATTATTATTATTGAGTGACCGAGCAGAGCATGCCATCAAAGTGACACTGGGGTAAAATATACGAAGCCCAATATACCCATCATGACTACCCGTCTGATAAGGGCACACCAGGCACATGCATCACAACCATATGTGCGCGGCATGGTGATCTCATATCAAGATAAACTGCACATGACCTTGCAGGTGGGGCCCAGTTAGAATTTTCTTCAGTTTGTGTAGCCCATCCCGCTCAAACGGTCCCTGAATAAGGGTTGTTTAAGGATGTTGAAAAACCCACCCATGTCTCCAGAGGTGAATTATTCAAACCCCAAAGAATCCCTTATTATTATTATTATTATTATTATTATTATTATTATTATTATTATTATTATTATTATTATTATTATTGTTATTATTATTATTATTATTATTTTTATTATTATTATTATTATTATTATTATTGAGTGAGAGAGCAATGCATTTGGGTAAAATATACGAAGCCCAGTATACCCGTCTGATAAGGGTACACTAGGCACATGCATCACAACCATATGTGTGCGACATGGTGATCTCATATCAAGATAAACAGCACATGACCTTGCAGGTGGGGCCCAGTTAGAATATTCTTCTGGTCGAGTAACCCATCCCGCTCAAAAGGTCCCTGAATAAGGGTTGTTTAAGGATGTTGAACGAAACACCCATGTTTACAGAGGTGAATTATTCATACCCCAAATAATCCCTCTCAACACATGGCAATGATGCTTCCCCACTTATTATTATTATTATTATTATTGAGTGAGAGAGCAGTTCATGCCATCAAAGTGACACTGGGGTAAAATATACGAAGCCCAATATACCCATCATGACTACCCGTCTGATAAAGGTACACCAGGCACATGCATCACAACCATATGTGCGCGACATGGTGATCTCATATCAAGATAAACAGCATATGACCTTGCAGGTGGGGCCCAGTTAGAATTTTCTTCAGGTTGAGTAGCCCATCCCGCTCAAACGGTCCCTGAATAAGGGTTGTTTAAGGATGTTGAAAGAACCACCCATGTTTCCAGAGGTGAACTATTCAAACCCCAAAGAATCCCTCTCAACACATGGCTATGATGCTCCCCCACTACTTCTGCTCGTGATCAGAGATGCACATATCGTCACCCACTAAGGGACATGCTCAACTGGTGAAGGTCAAACAACTGACAAGCGAATCTGTGGTATTGAGCAGAATATTTGCTGTAGCCCATCTTTTATACCAAGACAAAACAATGTACATGATAACACTTCCAATGAGTTAAGATCAGAAGCCACAAGAGCCACTGCCTGGTACTGCAACAGGGCATTTATTTATTTATTATTATTATTATTATTATTATTATTATTATTATTATTATTATTATTATTATTATTATTATTATTATCATTATTATTATTATTATTATTATTATTATTATTACTATTATGAGGATTGCAAAGAAAGACACAAATAATCATATTTAATAAAAATTATATTGTATAAAACTGGCCTTTATTTAACACCATGATGAACAAAAGAGAATGATGTAGATACAATCTTCATTTTGTCATCTAGTTAATAAATTATGGGACAAATAATTTCAACAATAAATATTTCCCCTGGAATCCGTTTGAGAATTGCTGGTGCCATATTATGTGTTATAATGGCACCTATTTTGTGTGTTGGAACTGTTCCTGAGAAACTGTAATTATTGCATTTCAAGTGAAATGTAAGAATCCCGAAATTTAGACCATTTTATGTCTGGCAGTTTGTATTTTGATTGTGAATATGAAATATATCACCATCAGTTTCGATCGACTTAATTTACCTGCATACCAACTTACCGTGTACTTGACTGGACATTCCTCAGGCAGACTCAGCGTGACACAGTTCGTGTGCGTGTGTGTGTGTGTGTGTGTGTGTGTGTGTGTGAGTGCGTGTATTTGTGTGTGTGAAAGAGGGAGAGTTAGAGAGAGAGAACTGAATTTTTTAATCATATTTACAAAACACCCGATTAGTTTTGCACAATTTCCATTTACCTAATTTAACTCACAAAATCAGTCGACTTAAGATAACGTAAAAACCATTTGCTTAAGATAGCAGACATTTGGATAGAACCCGGAGCCTTACTTTTTGAAAGATAACGTTTTAACCATTGAATATGCTATACCCACTTATACCAATGTAAAGCAAAACTAAGTACACCTACAGCTCACCCAATATCATTAATCAGATGCTACAACTAATTTATATCCTGTTTGTTAAAAAATAGTAAAAAACAATTAACATACAGTCCCAAATCTTTTTTTCGGGAACTTTCAAGATTAACTTTAGTAGACCAATGGATAGCGAAAATAGCCTCCTCTCCATACAATCCACCTCTTAATTCACGAAATTCTGAGTATGGTAAAGAATGTAAATGCCTACTAAATCATTACTCGTGCTGTGTCGCTGGACACCAGTAATGTTGAAATAATCGGGTGTATCAGTTCTTGTCCAGTATTTTTCAGTGAATTCTATTATACTGTTCTTAGTCATTAGTAATATATTAATTTCACATTTTAGATAAATCTAAACTCTTCATCATGAAAATTAAGGCCTTATTAATAAAATAGTGCTGACAGTTGAATAATAATTCATTATATCTAATTGAATGAATTTAGTACGTTTTCTATCTTTAATATCGATGAACCAACCACTTATTTCCAAGGAATAAGGCCATAAACATTAATTAACATGTTGTCTAGGATTAGGAATATGCTTATCAATAATAAGTTTACGAATCTTATCAGGTGGTATTATCAAGTTATACATAACTATTTCAGTTATCTAAGTTAAAACTCGATTTAGTGGGGCAAATGTCTAACTTGTGAATTTGTCTCTTTAAGTTTATTCTGGGGGTTTGGGGAGTGTAGTGTTTAGTACGATCTTCCACTTGTTAATCTTCAACCAATTTCACAATTAAGTTAATGTTATGTAAGCTTTCCTTAGAAGTTTTTCAATAGTCCTTCATAATTTCTTTTTTAAAAAAATCGAGGAATATTTCAGATTCCATATTTACAGTTTTTTCAGCATGGTATACTTCTGATTTACTTCGTTAACTGTTACAATTTTCTTAGGTGGGTCTTTCCTCTGAAAGGGATTCGAAGGAAGTTAACGTTCTTAACGATATTCTCATGTCCATCTTCGAAACCAGCTAATAGTGTGTTATACGGAGGAATCCTTCGTGATGTAAATATATATCAATGGCTTACGTGCAGTGACATCCATCAACACTTTTCTGTCGATGGTGCTATATTTCATTATTTCATAATTTTCTCATGCTTTGCATTAAATCGCAATGTTGAAACCACTCGCCAACTCGCAGTGATTCCGTCAAAAGAGACCTCGAAAAAAGAAAAAGAAAACTTTATTCATATGAAGAAAATTATATCATATTATTGCACCACATTCTTTAGTTAATTATTAGCAGTACACAAGTAAAACGCTGAAAATCGCTACAACTGTTGGCCTCACAAAAATCATGGGTCTCTCTTCACGAAAGTACGTCTTTAATATTATTAGGAATGAATTTCAATGTCTACTCCTTTCCTTCATCCCACAATAATTGTTAACAGAATATGATAAAGATTTACTGTTTTATCAGCCAAGACAAATATTCCGTTAACTGCTGCAATTTTCTTGCAGTTAACTATTGCAATTTGTCTTATTTATAGGGGAGACCCGCTTCGGTCATGATTGACCAGGGGATTGCGCCTAGAAAATTACTCTCCGAGGTACAAGTCCGGGCAAGGTTGTTTATGGAAGGCCAGCAGTCGCCCATGCATACCAACCTCCCCTCTCCACACCACTATTGTAATCCAAGCGAAAAGCAAAGGCCGATACAGCTAGGCACCAATGATGTCGCAACTCATTTTAACAGCTGAGTTAACCGGAGCAACGTGAAATAAAGTGTCTTGCTCAAGAACACAACACGCCGCCCGGTCCGGGAATCGAACTCACAACCTCACGATCGTAAGCTCGACGCTGTAACCACTGAGTCATGCGCGTTCACTAACTTATTTATTAGTAGTGTGATTTTGGATATAGTAAATTTTGTCCTTATACCCATCTTCAGTTATTGTGAAACCTACAGTGGGGTAATACTCATTTACAAGGGATGCACATGCTAACATCCTTGAACGTAACCAGAAAATCCCATACGATTTATCGGCATAAGCTGTCTCATAGGAACCCACACCAGCCTCTGCTCCTTAGACGTACTCTCTCCTCTTTCTAACTTTTGTAATGATTGCTATTCACAGGTGGCTGAAATCATGAAACCATCATTTAATCCTTTTCGACCCATTTGCCTCTCCTCCTCTCACTATGATTGTTGTGTCCTTCCCAGGGATTGCACCAATTAATACGCCTAATCCTTTGTTCTCAGAACGTCGGCCCGTTGCAGCACACTACTTTTTTCAGTATTCCTCGGATGTATTGACATAGGAAAGGAGTGTTCATAGTCTTTGAAATAATATGGGGAACTGTACCTAAGTAAAGATCTATCAAGTAATCTATCTATCTATCTATCTGTCTATCTATTTATCAATCTATTTATCTATCTAGCTAACTATCTATCTACACATACATGCACACACATATACACACATGTATATATGACCGTGTGTGCGTGTATATATGTATGAGTATATGCGTGCGTGTATATATTTGAATGAATACAAGCATTAATATTCACGCATATAATGAATACGTATGAATGTATTTAGTAGAAAGCGCGCGTGAGTTCAGGGGCATGTGGACGTTATCAATTATATGTAACAAATGTAGAGATATACAGAGAGACATATGTAAAAACAAATAAAAGAAAACTACGGTCTATTCTCAGGCGAATATTAATACGCAAGTACACACAAACACTAGCCGGCACAACTTATTTTGCGATAAGTAACCTTTCCGTGACCCTGATATTAACACTACGTTGTTATCTATAAGTAACAACAGAAGTGTGTTGCATAAACCTCGAAGGGGTCAACGTTTTCTTGGCATCGTTCCTGATATCTTCAATCTGTACCAAACACCTAATTGTACTCTCTTTCTTCATTGGATTAGATAGCAGCTGGGTCAGTCAAATACAACCTCGTAAATAAGCCCACACATTCGTGAATAGTTGACGGACAAGATA
>NC_042997.1:70790475-70792975 GCF_006345805.1 Octopus sinensis
ATTTTCCATCTATCAAATCTCTTTTACAAATGTTTGATTCGCCCCGGTTATAGGAGACACTTAACCAAAATTTCAGGCATTGAGAGTAAAACTGAACTTCATACCATACAGCCACTCTAGTCAGTATATTTTTTGCAACTTCACCAAATAGTGATATTTTCATCTCAAATCATTTACATTTGACTTATCTTATGGAACATATATTACATACGTGTTTTCCATGTCAGGCTTGAAGCTGATAGACATAATAGAGGTATAGTCATATCAACATAAAAACTAATTTCCTTGATGATGATATGCGGAGCTTTATGCATTAATATTTGCATGATACATATGAAACTTAAGCTTAATTGTCAACATAGATAAAATAATTACATGCGCCCTTTTAAAGCCTAGCCAGCCTCATGGGTCCGGTTTCACGGTTTCTATAGCGTATGTGTTCCCCAGCTGGACGGGACGCCGGTCCATCGCAACGTTACTCATTTTTGCCAGCTCAGTGGACTGGAGCAACGTGAAATGAAGTGTTTTGCGCAACACAACGCGTCGTCCGCTCCAGGAATCGAAACCACAATCTTACGATCATGGTGCTGACACCCTAACCACTAAGCCACACGCCTCCACTAACTGTCAACATAACAATGTTTAACTTATCATGTTATTAGCATGGTTCAGATTTATTACATGGCCACGACACCTCTTAATCGTTGTATATACATGCGTTTATATATGTGCGTGTGTGTGTGTATTTATGTATGTGTGTCTTTGTCTCTCTGTCCCCCAACCATCGCTTGACAACCGATATTGTTGGGTTTACGTCTCCGTAACATAGCGGTTCGGCAAAAGAAAACGATAGAATAAGTACTAAGCTTACAAAGAATAAATCCTGGGATCGATTTCTTCGACTCAAAAACACTTTAAAGCGGTACTCCAGCATGATTGGAGTCAAATGACTGACTCAATAAAAGAACAAAAGAATGTATGTATACACACACACGCGCGCACACACACACACACACACACACACACACACACACACACACACACACACACACACACACACACACACACACACATATATATATATATATATATAGGGTGCAAGGGGTAAATTATCGCCACTTTATATTTTCAATTTCACGCATGCGCATTGTTTGCTTTTGATTTTGACGACTACACAGCACAGTAAGATCAATTGGGCACCGGCTATGCAAAATAAAAAAAAAACACCATGACGCAGTTCCTTCCGCCAGAAATTTAGAAACGATTCAGAGGGTTTGGGTGTCAATCTGATGACAGAACATGTACTTAGATTGATAAAAATTAACATCATCGTGTATGGACTGATGGCGACGTTATGCCTCCATTTATCATCCCATGCGGCCTCAAACACGGAGGCCTACATCAAGTGCCTGGAGGCATCATATAGTGCCTTCATTAAGTACTTGCATCGCCCTTGATTATTATGTGTGGAGCGCAGTTGAGCGAGAGAACAACAGAAATCCTTGTAACACCAAAAAGGATCTAAAGGCAAGGATTATGGCAGGACTTAAACTTAAAGAAGGAGACCGTCTAGAAGACTTGCAGAAGATTCCGAAGTTGTCTGGAGGTTGTGATTGAAGCCAATGGTGATTTTATTGAATAAATTTATATTTTAGGATTTCATGATATTTTTATGCAATTTTGATAAATATATCTGTTGAATGAGATGTCAGTGTTATTTTCATTATCGCATAATATAGACGACGATTTATTCACTGCCCCCTCTATATATATGCGGGTTATTTTATACTTCTTTTGCTTTTCAAAATTAAGATAAAGTTCTTTTTTAATTCTAAAATATACTCTCCTTCATTTTCTACAATGCGCTTCCATCTATCTGGAAGACGTGTAAGGCCCCTCTTCTAAATTTCAGTTGACTGTGACGAAAAATACTCCTCCATCACTGTTCGGACCTCGTCTACAGAATTCATATTTTTCCGTTCAAATGATTTTGAAGACTCCGCAATAAATGATAATCAGATGGAGCAATTTTCTGCGAATACGGTGGCTGGGGCATTGTTTCCCACTGAAACCGCCCTATCATTATCCTGATGGAAGAATACCTTTCGTCATGAAACCAAAGATGGTCGTTTTCTTCTAGCGCAGGTATTGATGAATGGTTGAATGACCAAATCCAAGCTTCTCTGCTGGTTCATCAACAGTTACGACGGGATTTTGTTCCACCAGGATTTGCAGGACGTCCTCGTCGAGCTCTACATATCTTGCAGGAAGAAGCTCGTCTTCAAGGCATTAGTTTCCGGCTCGGAATTTCTGGAACCACCGATGATACTGGCTTACGCTTATTGTCCGATCCCCATACACTGTAATAATATTACTTGCACTTTCCGTTGCGTTGTTGCCTTTATTGAACTCATAAAACAAAAGATGCTGAATAAGCTCCTCTGCCAATTCCATTATAGCTTTGAAAAAAGAATTGTTAAAATCGAACTGCACCCTTCAA
>NC_042997.1:70797975-70807975 GCF_006345805.1 Octopus sinensis
TTGATAAACAATTTGAATGTATAATTTCAGATTTTAATTAATTTTAACGAGTATAAGGGTGTCTATTCACTTCTGACATGTTTGTGCGTCGTTTATATACTTCTTAAAGGGATGACGACATCCAAATTCCCCAGTTTTATCTAGTATATCAGTGAAATACTAGATGTTAGCCTCACATTGATGGATATGTATATATATATATATATATATATATTATATATATATATATATATATAGAGAGAGAGAGAGAGAGAGAGAGAGAGATAGAGGGAGAGAGAGAGAGAGAGATACATACATACATATACATATACATACACACACACACATATATATAAATCTATATCAGGTTATTAAGAATGGTATGCCCCAAGTTTGACAGTCGTTAACTCTGATGTTTTATCTTTACCATTCTTTGTTTGCAACATTGAAGAGTTACATCACTTTTTGAAATGCAATTCTTAGTGTCTGATTATATTGTGAATTTTCTCTTGTAAATCTTGTCAATTTTTGTGAACCATGCATAGATAAAAAAAATCGTTTTGTTTATAAATATGAGTTCCTTCGGGGAACCAATGCACCCCGGACAGCTCGAAACATCAATGAGGCATTTGGTGAAGATGTGGCGAATTAGCACACTGTACATCGATGTTTT
The DNA here is from genome assembly GCF_006345805.1 of Octopus sinensis. NCBI lineage: Eukaryota > Metazoa > Mollusca > Cephalopoda > Octopoda > Octopodidae > Octopus > Octopus sinensis. The sequence goes on from NC_042997.1 coordinate 70,798,628, forward strand.
AAGAAGTTCTGGTCTGGCGACTTTACTTTTGAAAATCATCCCCTTACTTCTGGGGACAAAGGGGAAAATGATGAGCTGGAAAATTTAGTAGAATCAGATAAATTTCAAACTATGCGTGAGCTTGCAACAAGGTGTTTCGATTCCAATATTATCAGACGATATGAAACAAATCGGCAAGGTAAAAATGCTTGACAAATGGGTACCACACGAACTGAACGAGCATCAAATGACATGTCATCTTGAAACTTGCTGTTTTTTGCTGTCACAGTATAAAAGTGAACCATTTTTGTGTCGTATTGTTACGTGTGATGAAAAATGGATTATTTTTAGAAATAGCAAGCGTTCTGCACGATGGTTGGGTTGAAACGAAGTACCAAAGCACAATCCCCAAAAATTATTCACCAAAAGAAACGCTAATGGCATCTGTTTGGTGGTCCAGCGCAGGTGTCATCCACTACAGCTTCATGAGACCTGGTATCTCAATTCCAGTGGATGTATGCATCACCCAGCTGGATGAGATGATGAGTAATCTTGCAATTAAACAACCGAGATCGGTCAATAGACACCGGCCAATTCTCGACGACATGTTGCACAAAGAACGCTACTCAAGTTACAGGAACTGAACTTGAAAGTACTCTGCCATTCACCATATTCATCAGACACTGCACCAATTGGCTATCATGTTTTCCAGGTATTATAGAACTCTTTGCAAGGAAAACACTTCAAATCTGAAGAAGATGCAAAAACAGCCTTTCGTGATTTCATCACCTGAATTCTTCACTGCTTACATAAATATGCTACCGGTAAAATGGCAAAATTGTGTTGATAATTTAGGTGCATACTTTGATTAACTGCATTGCTTTTTGTTGAGATAAATTAAAATAAATTTTCAATTAAAAATCGGACATTTCGTTCTTAATGACTTGATATATATATATATATATACATATTCATCGCTAACTCTACTTACCTATATATATGTATGTATAATTATGCATACATGCATGCATACATACATACACACATACATACATACATACATACATACATACATACATACATACATACATATATATATATACATCCATCCATCCATGCATACATACATACACACATACATACATACATATATATATATATATAATATATATATATATATATATATATATATATATATATATATGGAGACAGACAAGATGCTTTATATATGTATATATATAAAGCATCTTGTCTGTCTCCACGCTATCGTTTAAGAGCTAGTTTTGCATTTCCTTGACTTCCTTTGTTTCCACATTGCTTGAATCTTGACTTGCACTCGAAGGCCAGTTGGTGTAAAATACCGAAACATCAAATATACTAATAAATCTTTATCCAACGCGATTGCCTGTCTTTATCTTAAATGTTTCAAGCCATTACCTCATATCTTTTCACAGGAAAAAAGATTGTTGTCAATGTGTCCTTCTTCCAAATACATTTGCATTCACCTGGAAATACTTACACATACACATACAAACTACACTGTAAGTATGGATGTGCGTACGTATGCATTTATGTCTTCGTTATCTGGCTTGGTTTCCAGAACGACGTTTCAAAAGAGGCTGTTCGAAGTTGTCTGCGAGGACGCTCGGCGCTGAGGAAGTCAATGCGGGACATACAGATATGAATGCAGTGGCTTCAGTTAAAGCTCTCCTCAGTATGTATGTATGTACGTATGTATGTATGTATGTATGTATGTATGTATGTATGTATGTATGTATGTATGTATGTATGTATGTATGTATGCATGCATGCATTTATGCATGTATGTATTCTAAATGATTGATACGAAAGACAGAGTGTGGATAGAAAATTTACTTAGCACAATTGTTTCTGTTGACTTCTGCACTGTTACCTGGTGGGTGGGGAACGATTTAATGACATCCAATGCATCATGCAATGCAAAGGAGCCTCGTTGTGCGATAAAAAAGGCTTCAAATGCTATAAGATTTATATTTCACTCCAAACTATTATAGTTTATTCACCATAATACCATGACATCACCATCTAGCTTGGAGCGAAATGAAGGTCTTATAACTTTTGAAGCATATTACGTCACCTAATGAGGCTTCTTCCCACTGCGAGTTGCATCTGATGTCATTACATTGTTCCCCACCCTCCAGAAGGCAACCGAAACGATTGTTGTGCTAATTAAAGCTTTTACTTACACTCCGTCGTTCGTATCAATCATTTAGAATATTCTGAACTTGCACCAAGGAATTCATTACGTAGATCCAGCAAGGAAAGCAGAGTGCCGCGAATGATGCCTGGTAGACATAAGTGGTGAAACTACTCTGCAGGCACACTAGCTAGGGTTTACCCAAACAAGGTTTGTTTACTGCTTTTTCATACATCCTATCTAAACCTTAATTTAAATTTACATTTAACTTATATATATATATCTGTTCAAGTTTCCAAAATTTTGGGCAGATGGGAATATATGATCTAAGCGGGTACCAATATGCACTTCTACAGATTTATAATGCTGGTTAACATACGTGAGATTATGTACCTTCCGTTGGTTGGTTTAACTATACTTCGCACGCACACACAGACATAACACAAACATACACACACTCACACATACATATATGTATATTATAAATGATTGATACGAAAGACGGAGTGTAACTCGAAATTTTATTTAGCACACACTTTATTTGAAATATATTATATATATCTTATTTCTAGCAATACAGGTGCTGAATAGCTCCCTTATTCGCTTTAGTGACGTACATATTTTTGCCTTTGTGTTGAAAAGTTACTAACAAGTCACCCTTATTATTTATTATTTACACCTTTACTATTTATGAAATAATTGTATGGTTTCTATGTGAACTTATAAGCTGAGAAGGCGAGTTCAGTGTAATCCAAGTCGCCGGTAAAAGATACTGACGAGCATTAATGTAAATGCGAAATCACTGGTGATTTGGCTATACCCGGTCCTTAGGGAACTTGTTTCCCTTTTCAGTAATTTTCAGTTATTGTGGATATGAGTTCTTTTGACTTTTATTTCTAGAAATACTAGCGGTGAATAGTGCCCTCATTCGCTTTCGTGACGTATATATTTTTGGCTTTCGGTTGAAAAATTGATAACAACCGAAGCCGCAATTATTATATACATACATACATACATACATGCATACATACATAATACATACACACACACACACACACACATACATACCTATATATATATATATATATATATATATATATATACAATACAGTGTACATTTAAGCACAACACATTAAAAGGTATCCATCATAGGACCCCCTTACTCTAGAAGAAACAGCTAAAGTTCAAACCACTAATTAGGGATAAAATCTCGAAGGGAATGAAAAATAAAAACATTTACCATCTATTTCCTGGACCATGGTCTCAGATTTTTTTTTAGCAAATATAATAATTTGCCAGGCGACGTCTTCGCCAACAGGTACGCCAAGATTAAACATATAAGTACGAGGAGAATCCAGCATGTTACTCTTGCTTATACATTCTAATTTTTCAAATCCACCGTGCAAGCACTGTTTTTTGTCGGCAGCAAATACATAAATGCCGGCAGTTTCTTCGAACGATTTTCCAGAAATCTTTATACATAATTAATAATATCAGGGTAATAAAGATTTTAGAAATTTTTACTACCAGTGGTCTAGCGTATAGAAAAATTAGTCAATAGACTATATATCATTCCTATAAAACAAAAACAATTGTTGTGCTAAGTACAGCTTCTATCCACACTCCGTCTTTCGTATCAATCATTTAGAATACATCCATATAGACTATATATTTTTCATATAAAATACAGTGTACATTTTTTTTCTGCTGCCGACAAAAAACTGCGCTTGCGCGGTGGATTTAAACAATTAAAATATATAAGCAAGAGTAACATGCTGGACACGCCTCGTACTTTATATGTTTAATCTTGGCGTACCTGTTCACGAAGACTTCGAATGGCAAATTATTTTATTTGCTAAACAAAAGTCTGAAACCATAGTCCAGGAAATAGATGGTAAATGTTTTTATTTTTCATTCCCTTCGAGATTTTATCCCTAATTAGTGGTTTGGACTTTAGCTGTTCCTTCTAGCGTAAGGGAGTCCTATGATGGATACCTCTTAATGTGTTTAAATGTACACTGTATTTCATATCTATATTATATATATATATATATATATATATATATATATATATATATAAATACTAACAGTAGAGGTGCAGATGTCAATGCATTACGGCCGTTGCTTGTTAAAAACTCCTTTAATTGATTAATGAATAAATTACATCATTATAAAAAAAGGCTTTTTCGTCAGATGAATTCAAATATGAATTCAGATGAACTTCAAATAAAGACATTCAATAATATTTAACATATTTTAACATCCACGGGACAAATATTTTCAGTGATTCTGCTACTATATCAGTTGACAAAATGGATTTATCAGATTAGTGTAAAGGATTGACACCTGTATCTCTACTGTTTCTCATTTATATTTTATCCACTTTTCTCAGAATTGCCCTTCATAAACATTAAGGACTGCGTATTTATATAATGTACATGTCTGAATAAATAGCTCAAGAGTGGATTTCTTTACTCAGCTGGATCGGATAGTCTACATATACTGCATGAATATCATTTGACAGGTACTATATATTATATATATAAACCTATTATATATATATATATATATATATATATATAATATATATATGTATATATATATATATATATATATATATATATATATATATATATATATATATATATATATATATAATATATTGTATTATATATAATTATGTATATATATAATATATATATATATATATATATATATATATATATATATATTATATATATATATATATACACACATACTATATTATATGTATTATGTTTGTATTTATCTATATGTATGAGGAGTGACAAAATTTGTAAATGGGGCAAAATGAGTAAGGGCTGATTTCCATAATTTCTTCTTTTTGATTGCATGATGCAAAAACAAATGATGACGAGCGCCATCCTAGAAGATCATAAAGAAGGTATTAAGAACATTTTATGTTGCCATTTCAGATTCAGTCGTGTTTCATGAATTTCATATCAAGCGTCATTTTGCTATGATCCTATTCCAATTCGGACCAGATAGTTTGTTTTTTTTTGTACTTTTTTGAATTTCTGATCTTTCTGATGTCTAAGGTTGTATATTGATGTGTATGAATCTTTTTTCAAATGTAATTTCGGAGAATTGAAGAGGCAAATTTATCTTAATTTATCTTACTCATTTTGCACCGGCTAAAATTATTATGTATATGCTCAAAGAGGAAGATAATTTTCTGAAGCTGTTGTTCCAGTTGTTGGCCCATTTGGATTATAAGGTACTTTTATTCTGCTACCCTCGTCTGCACCTCATGCTGGGCTGTTGGTTCATCCGATATTGCGGAGAGGAGGATTCTAGTTCCTTTTTGAAGACATCTACATCCACCTCATGCAGATTTCTTAAGTTTGCTAGCAAGTTGATGTTACCTTTGTTACAATATAATGGTGACCAGTTTTGGCATTTGTATATTACTCAGCGTCAAAATTAGGTACTAGCCCTTCTAGTATTTTCCTTGTGTAGATTATTGCAAATCTCTCAAACCTTCACTCCAGGAAGTAAAGCTGCAGTTTTCTTAGCCTATCCCTGTAGCTCATCCATTGCACGGTTTCAATCTTTTTAGTGTAGTGGCTTTGAACTGCTTCAAGCTTCGCTATGTGGTGACCTTGCCTGGGGGCACTAGTCCAGGCGGCTGAGAACAAAGATTCTCCACAGTGTCAACATAGTTTTTGATCTCTTGCCTTGAAAGACCTCAGTACCCATCCTGCCAGTTGTCTACACTTTGTGCATCTTGATAGCGTGCTTATAGGATGATACGTCATTGCACATACTGATCCCCAAGTCTTTTACTGACTGTAACTCTGGGATTGTAGTGCCTTCGTGTCCTATATATGTAGTCTGTAGTGCATTCGTGAGTTGATAGTGCAGTGCTTGAAATTTTCCCGCATTAAACTGCATGCTGTTTATTTCGGTCCATGTGTATATCGAATTCATATCCCGTTGTAAGCTTGCGACGTCATCTTGTTTTGTTTTTTTTATTACCTGTGATAATTTTGTATCATGGGCATAGCTAGGGAGGGCGGCTGTCCGTGTGAACGTGGGGGTGGCTAAGAGAGCTATTACGAAGAGAAATGGCTCCAGAACAGTTCCCTGGGGGATGCCACTTAGGATATCAGTTTCCTCAGAAAGAGCACTATATATATATATATATATAATTTCAACAATTGAGGGTAAAATTAATTAATTAATCAATTTCACCAAGTATTCAGTATGCAAAGGGACCATTTAAGGCGAATTCAAATTATTACATTATATAAAAGGGCTTAGTAAAATAAATTACTTTGCCGCATACTGAACTCATTAGAAATAGCAGCTAAAAAAACTTTTTTAAAAACTATTTCTGATACTTAAAGAAAACAACCTCTCTCATTAGTTTTTGCTCAATTCAACTCACGCAATATGGGGGTAGAGACATTAAAAAATCAAGTGCAAAGGTTATTTGAGAACGTACGTTTCAAGATTAGTCAAAGTCGACATTTCTATCATCAGCTCAGAACTCCCTGGTTTGGATTTGAAAACACTGAAAGTGGGAGCATACCCTTTCGGCTTCCTCTCGCTTCAGAAGATCTGCTCGTAACTAACAGTGCCAACAAACTCAAAAATGCAAGCGAAGAATTTCTGCTCTCCCCTTTCCACCAGCGTGGGTTAAAATCAGTAAACACTATTCTTTTTTCGGTAAAATCCGCGGCATTATATATATAATTATATATATATATATATATACATTCATCCTTACATACATGTGTATATTGTGTAGCTGAGTGGAGAATAATATCATTTCGTATGATGAACCCTGCCGTTGATTTATGGTTCCCGAAAATATTAGCATTGAGTTAGCTATGTTCGACTATAACCAAAATATGCATTAAAGAAATGGTCGTGGAGACATCTGTACTTGCTTTTGTATCAAAATTCGACAGTGAGCTTAAATTTCTGATCGATTTTTCTTTTGGATTTTCTAGTATTCCATGTGTCTTTTAGTTCAATAACGAAGATACATTCTATCAAGTGTGCAGGATTGTATTCAATATTTCAATTTTTCAGTTCGTTTTAATGTCGAAATTTTTGCTCTTCTATAGGTCTCCTCAAGTGTCGTCCAGTTGCACGTTTAAAATACTCTGAAACATAAAAATGGTCGAAATCTTCAAGTTATATTTCTTCGTACGTAAGTACACTGAGGTTTATTTCTGTCTGCTTAGGATGTGGCCATGTTAAATCTTCCAGTGGTATATATCTGATAGTGACTACCACGACTGTTCCATGTCTTTGCTTTTACAACCGCAATCCATGTTATTTCGATGTTCCTTTTACAGGTGTAGTCTCGGAACAAAATACATTCTGAAAGAGGAGTGGAATTACTCGAATTTGTTTGTCCTATAAGTACTAAGTGCATATGTTATCTAAACCAGGCTTCCCTAGCCACTGGTCCGTGTGTGAATCATTTTCTACTGGGCATTACACAAAGAATAACATTTAAAATTTTATTTAAATTTTATTGAATGCAGTGTGCTTTTGGATATTTTATGTATTACAAATGTAATATATATATATATATATATATATATATATATATATATATATATATCATATATATGTAATAATTAATTATATATCATGCACTTTATTGTGCTTTGTTATGCGTGTGATCCTCTAGTCTGTGGATAAATTCTCTTGCATTTAACCGGCCTCTGCTTCTAAAACGCGTTGGGATTTTTGATCAAAAAGATATTCTCACATACCTCTAGCTTTTGCGCCATATTTCAAGTCTATATCTGCTTATACTACATATACTATTGTATAATGTCCGAAAACAATGACAAGTCTTTTTCGAAAACAGCTGTGAAGGAAACTAGAAACAAAATGTTCAATGTGTATGTGTGTGTGTGTGTGTGTGTGTGTGTGTGTGTGTGTGTGTGTGTGTGTGTGTGTGTGTGTGTGTCTGTGTGTGTGTGTGTGTGTGTGTGTGCGTGCGTGTGCAACAGGAATTATGGATAACCATTTTTTTTACTCTTCAGAAATAGACATGCATCATAATAGCAGTCACAACGAGCCACGATGCCACCGCTTACCGCCAATTGTCCTTCATGAAATACGAGATAATACACCATCAAATCAAACCTTACTACGTTTAAAGGAAGTAGAATTTGGAAAGAGTAGAAGTAGAAATACTACGTCTGTAGACAAAGAAGAAACAGATTGTCTCTGGCAGGAAATCATGTGGTCCTGTGTCAGATCAATTTAAATTCTACAACAATCATATTGTCGATAACAATAAACACATAACATTGATCTTTAGTTTCTGGTCCCGCCTCTATCAATGTGATATTGTTTCTGTCTCTATGAACGATTTGGGTTCGTAAATAATATAAACGGTGCAGAGGTAACTTTTTATAAATTGTTCTTGTCGTTTGCTGAAAACCATTACCGAAGATATCCTGCATTTGTTTCAAAATGAAAACACGCACATATAAATACATATCTACAGTCATATATATATACATGTGTGTGTGTGTGTGTGTGTGTGTGTGTGTGTGTGTATCCTTATCCCACTTCTCTCTCCCCATAGCTCTCGCAATATATACACACACGCGCGCGCGAACACACACGTACACACACAAACACACACACACACACACACACACACACACACATATATATATATAAAACTAACTTGGCAAAGGATGCATGGTATTCGATCGTATAAAAATATAAATAATATATAAATATATGCATATATACATACATATATGTACATAGCTACATATATATATGTATATATATAGGTAGAGGACATCAAATAAACGTTGAAACCAAGAACATAAAACAAAGAAACGAACTTTTTACAAACAACGAAAAAAAAACCATACAACACAAGGACCTTGTTTTCGTTTCTCATTGTAATCAACATTTTTTTTGATGTCCTGTATCCACATATGCATGCATATATATATATATATATATATATATATATATATATATATATATATATATATTATATATATGTACATATATGTATGTATGTATATATGCATATATTTATATATTATTTATATTTTATTATATATATATATATACATACATCCACACATACACGCACGATAGCTTTCGCATGTTTCTGTGTACCAAATTGAGTCAGTACTCAGAAGGAATTGTTCCTC
>NC_042997.1:70812975-70885475 GCF_006345805.1 Octopus sinensis
GATAAATATGAAAACATCATTCTCGCGTACCATCTGCATAACTACGTAATTTAAAAATAAAAAATAACAATAACTTAAATTTTATAAGCCGCAAGGTATTTATCAATTAACGTCAAAGCATGGAGCTACAAAATACGCCGTGCTGGTTACGATACGGTTATAAAAAAAAACCAGAGGATGGTTAAAAGAGTTATACTATGAACATATCAAACATTAATTACAAAAAGCTCAGGAGAATATAATTTAAAATACTAAACTAAATACATAAAAAAATATTTAGTTACCCACCGAAACGTGGAGGGTCGACAATAGCTAAATTAGCCTGAAGTGTTTTTGCACTGTCCACCTATTACCCTCAATATTGTTATAACTGAAATTACCAGCCAAAGGAGAACAGTGCTGGACTGGGAAAGAAATCTCCCATATGCTGTTTGAAACTTCATAGTATTTTTTCGACTTGTCGTGAGATCGTGGTTAGCAGGGTATGATTTTGATGTTCTACAAAATTAAAGCTAATTTTCCTCTTCATAAAACAAATAGTGTTACTGCAGTTTATTAGTTATGTCAGTTTATTTTTAAAGAGATGTGCACAACAGTTCAGGGTAGAAACCCGGAGATTCATTTTAAAAAGTTTTTGTCTTCGTCTTGGATTAATTTAGAGTTCGTAAACCGGAAAATATAGAGAAACTGGCTATTATATCCGGCGATTTAACAAGTCCACCTCTCAATCATTCTGTTAAGAAACACTTTATGACATTAATGAGAGAGTAATGGAACAATTAAATGTAGTAAAAAGAAGTTCGTACGACCCCTTACTGTACAAAGGAAAACACCAATGGTTGCATGTGGATGAAGAATTCGTAGGAGAAAATATACGACATAGTAATTAAGTCATGTAAGAAAAATGGTATTAGTAATGCAATGGATGGGGCTGAGGATGATATTCTCTTTGATCATAATATTGGATCTAATGATGGAATGATTGATTCGTTTACAAGTAAATATGAAAACAATGAAGATTTTGTAGGCGCAAACTAAATTCATAAATAATTTCTACTTTGAAATGCTTTGTGTTTAAATCATATTAATTTTTAAGGTAAGAGACTGGACTTTTAAAAAAAATTTTTCAAATATGACCAGATTTTTTTTTTTTGGTCCAAACATTTGCCTTCTGAATAAAAGTGCATCTTACACACTGGCGCATCTTATATTCTGAAATATAATGCATATATAGATGTGTATGTGTCTTGTGTATATGTACGCATGCATATATATATATACATATATATATATATACATATATACACATGTGTGTGTACTTGTATGTGTGTGTGTATGTGTGTGTGTGTGTGCGTGCGTGCGTGCGTGTCCATGTTTGTATGCAATTCTTTCCTTCGAAAGAAGTCCATGAATATTTTTCCTATTTTTGTATGATGCATTTCAAATGTATCATACAACCGACGTGTGGCCTAGTTTAGCTGTTAGACATGTAGATAGAGATGCATAACAAAAGTAAATCAATATTGTTTTCTTAATTATACGGAAACTGAGAGGCAAGAAATGTTAAGTTGCACATAGACAAAGTACAATCATTGCCTAAAGTTGAATATGATACACAAATCTAGCAAGCAATAACATGTTTTGCTATTGTGATTCTTAAAGAGGACTTAATATTTTGCAGTTGAATGAACCACAGTTGGAGAGGAAGTAGTGGTGTGTTGATTTCTACCTGGAGTTACGTGTGGGTGAGCCACATGCTTCAACATTTTCCCGTCGCTTCATAGTATTATATTATTACGGTTGAGACAGAGCCATAGGAAGTTATTCACTAAAATCTACATATGATTACTTTCTCTTCACTATATATGAAATGTTACTACTTATTTCACAATATTGCTGATACTTACCTAAAGACCCTGCAAGGATGAATGGATGAGTTCACGCACTAAGCACTATTCAATTATGACTAGTGGCAAAGGTGGGTCTCTTTTTCTAGGCTTTCTCCACTTTTCATTTTATAACCAATACAGCGATTAGTATTTGTAGAGAATAAGATTAAATACCTTGGAGGATATCATTCTGACCGTCTGCATTCATTGTAGAGATTCATACCGCAGACGACGTTGAAATAAATGCCATGTAATTTACATTTATTGATTAGGTCAACTATGTATGGTATTACGTTTAATTATTTCTCCTCGTGTTTAAGATCATAGATTAATAAGAAAGATGCGATAGTGGCTTCAATCGTATGCTGGATTCTTTGTCGTCTTTCTAGACCTAGACTTCACACTTTCAAGTTTCGAGGCTATGCACACGCACACACGCATGCACACACACATGTGTACGTATGTACACACACACACACACACACACACAAACATATATGTGTGTGTGTTTTAAATAGTAACATTCAAAATCTATCTTTAAATGTGTGTGTGTGTGTGTGTGTGTGTGTGTGTGTGTGTAAATTCGGTGTGTGTTAGCGTTCCATTACTTGATAAATGAAAAATAGATAAACAAACGACATAACTTATACTAAATGAAAAAACGAAGAGGAGACAAACAGTTATCGACCAATTGGTAATATTCAGTTTTGCACCTTGAAATGCTTCCCAATTATAAATAGTGGCGAAAACTACAAACATCCGTGAGAGGGTGAGAGAAAGAAAAGGGGAAAGAATGAAGGCAAGAGAGAGAGAGAGAGAGAGAGAGAGAGTCACACGGGTATATAAAAAAGTTAATAGAAATTCGGTGTGTGTTGCGTTCCATTCTTCTTTTCCCCTGTTCTTTCTCTCACCCTCTCACTTCTATTCTAGCATTCCTACTTACTCTTTTTCTCTCTCTATCTTTCTCTCTCTCATTTCTCTCTGTATTCCAAGCCTTTCTCTTTCCCTTTCATCCCTTTCCTTTTTTTTCTCTCTCTGTCGCTCCCTTTCCCTACTGTCTTTCTCCTCTGCCTGCTACTGTCACGTGACCAGTGGCCAGTTCTCTTTTTCTTCCTGTTTTACAGTGGTTCCCCAGCTGACCAGTCTCAAATTGTCTCTCTCTCCTCTCTCCCTCCTTCAAGACATTTTCTAAGCGTTACCCATTATTCTCGTCTCCTTGGTCCCAAGACCGTATTTTGTTCGACTGTTTGTTCTTGTCATCGTGCTAAAGCACACTCTGTGTCGTTTTGCTAGTTTGTTTTGTTTGCTTTTGTCCCTAAGTCTCCGCAAGAAAACTTCTGTTTGCGGGCACCGCCAACTGGGAAGCACTCAGTCTTACTATGAAAGGTGCGAAGCTGAATATTGCCAATTAGTTGATAATTAATGAAGAATTACAGACCCTCTTTTTGTCTCCAGTTCGTTTTTACATTCAATATAATTTATGTCGTTTTTTGTACATGTTTTCATTTATATACATTTATATATATATATATATATATATATATATATATATATATATATATATATATATATATATATATATATATATATATAACATGAAGCTTCATGAGGAACATGAATTTTCACATTACTGACGTATCAATACATGGAATAAGAGGAGAGGAGTTAATCAGGACCAGGCAGAAAGTTCAGAAGATTACACGGGAAACAAACTTATTAAAGTATCTGTATCAGTTGATGCTAGGAACATGACTTACAGATAAGAAATAATGTGGAAAACTAACGGGTTTTGTGCATATGCGTTCGCAGAGAAGAACCCTGCAAAATATTAATTATGAGAGAGAATGAGAAAAATCAAAGTATTTTTATCTAAAACTCAATGAATTGAGAAGTGGAAAAACATGATGGTGCCTTAATTCTGGTTAATCAAAGAAAAACATAAAGAAGAGATGAACGAAGCAACCAGGGTATTCGGCAGCTCCAAGTGCAGTGCAATTTCTATTGATTGATACCTATCTAACATATGAATTTGAGATATGGACGATACATGTCAAATAAGCAAAATAACTGGTGCATTACTACTGAGATTCCTGATGGAGATGTGTGCATCAATTGAAACACAAAAGCATGAATAGTCATCGAAAAGAAAGCTAATGGCCTAAGAGAGAGGAGTTATAACTGCATTGAGATCTCCGTTTCCTGGGGTATATCACAAAACAAGGAACTCAACTCGTTTCCAAAGACCTTTCTTACACACAGCTATCTAGTGAAAGTCTGAGTAGACCGTGATAAAATACATGTAGGCATACGAATCATAAGGTGATCGAACCTTCATGACCACACTTGGACCAGGCTACTTAAGGATAGAAGTTGACGGACGACATAAATTTACTTCTTTTCTATCGCTGGCAACATTTCATATGAAAGTTAACTTCGGCTATCGACAAGTGATGTATGAATATAACTCATTTCAATCAATTTAATCTGAGACATTATACTAAATCTGCTCATGTTCAATGTTAGTCTATATGATATAGAAAATAATTAATTAACAATAAAAAAAAACATATCAGACACTTGTAAAAATAGGTTTGAAAAGGAAGATGGATTTATTTCGTCAGCCATCTTCAACAGATAGAACAGTACTCCAGCATAGCCGCCGTCAAATGACTGATATGAGTAAAATAATTTTTAAAATAAGTGAGTACATATGACAGTTGTAATTAGTGCATAATGACTCCAGCTCATAGTTTTTGGTTGGCTACCTTTTCTAACGAATCGAGATGGGAATCGGCCGAAAAGAACAAAAAATTGTTTTGCTTTTGCTAATCTTAGTGCTAAGGTATAATTTCTTTCATATTCCTCAACAACGTGGTACCACTCGGCAGAAATTTTAATCTCTGTGTGTGTGAGCGCGCGCGTATATGTGTATACTTCTGTGTGGCGTATGTATGCATCTGTTGAAAATAAATAGATTAGACAGCGGAAAGAAACCGCAAATTTTTATGAGGATGTAATCAATTAAATCGGTCTTGTATTTATCTCTACTTATTCTACTGATAAGAGACGAGACGAAACTGGTGTCGTTTGAAAACATAATACAAAGAGGCATAAGAAAATACTCTAAGGATTATATCTTGTTTCGACCATGTCAAAGATGAAAGAAATTCAAGGAGATTGAAAATCTGAACCTCCGCTTTAGGAAGTACAAACATGAAATTTGCCTCATTTCTCGTGTACTATATAGAAGAACGCGATTCCGAGAATTATTTTCACATATCATTTCTTGCTGATACTCTGACACAAAGCATTATTCTCATATCCAATGTATTTTCTGGAAAGCCAAAAGAAGATTACAAGATTTATGATAGGAATTACTTTTAACGAGTTACAATCTTCTAAATAGTAAGAGGACATCTTTCTTAAAACATAGATAAATTGCTTTCCAGGAAGGAATCCGATTAAATTTTTGGAATAATCGGATAATCGACTAAAGCATATTATTCTCTCTCAGGTGCTTATCAATGTAACACCTAGAATACAAGTTTCATCTTAATTTTATAGAAATTAAAACTGTGATTTTCATGCGTTTTCTTCACGAAATTTGACGTAAAGTACAGCTTTCAGCCAGTTTCTCAAAATTATTTTTGTTTAGATTTTCGGTAAGATACTATAGAGAAGAGACTGCTCACCCTCACCATTTTATCTCAGACAAGGGAAATCAATAGAGTGTCATTCTAGGATGATGATTGCGAAGATAAATTCTTAAATATTGAACTGTTCCTCTATATGTGTATTGATACAAGCATATATGCACTTAGGAAGAAGATAATAATGTACACCTAATACTTTGTCACTTACCAACGATAATGAAATAATGAAACAATATATAGTTACTATGAGGAATCCAGTACTGAAGAGAGGCAGCCCGAAACCAGACTGCTGTGCTCGTCCCGTCGCTAGAAGGTGATAGGGGTTCGCTCCCCAGCTCGCAATACATCAGATTCAGGTATGCACTGTTAACTAGCTAGAGGAAATGTCCTCCTGGGGTTAAAAGAATTGCGGTAAAGTCCGTTTGAACGGAACAGCCATGCTGAAGTGGCCACGAACATTACTTGCTAGTGCAACTGCGATCATCTCTTAGAGAGATGATCGCTGTAGTTGATCGCACGCGCACACACACACACACACACACACACACACACACACACACATGTATATGATTTCATATGTGTTTTCTTTAAAAATCATATATTTCATCTTCGGCTGTGAAACTATACCGCAAATAGATTGCAAAGAATACAGGTACTCTAAAACTCCTTTACACTTTTATTTACTTCCTATTTTCTCCCTTTGAAATGTAGTTAGGATCTACGAAGCAATGTGCGTACTACACAGCAGCATGTATGTTAATTTTGTTTCTAGATAGATTTTTTGTCAGTTGAAAAAGAGCTGGTTTCTAACCCAAAATCAAGGTTCATTAATTGGAGGTTCAACGACATCAACTAGATATTTATGTGTATGTGTTAAGTATTTGGAGTCAGTATATGTGCAGATCTGGGTTTTTTTTGTTTTGTTTTATGCATGTTTTCTCATGCATATAGTTGCATGTTTAGACGTATGTGCATGTACTTAAAGGCTAAACGATTGCTAACTTTTTATATATTTTAACAATTCTATTTCTCAAGATTGAAGCTGAGACAGTTTGTTACTTATCTTATTTTCCCAATAATTGCAGGTATAAACCTGGATTTGTAATCCGAGTAGAGTAGTTCAAAACGTCTCAGTAGGTATATATTTTCTCTTTCGCTGATCATTAGTTTTATGCTGACATCTGTGGGGTATCTCATTTTCTCTAGAGTACATAGTTTCTCTTCTCAGTCCCAAATCACTAAGTCTGATCTATTTACATTTTATTGAGTCTTTCTTTCATATTATAAGTGGTATATACTTGCGTATGTATGTATGTATGTATTATGTATGTATGTATGTATACATGTATGTATGTCTATCAATCTATCTATATATATATATATATATTATATATATATATATATATATATATATATATATATAATATATATAGGTTATAAAAAACATAACTCCGAAAGAAGCACACTTTAAGATGTGGACCAGTATATATTGATAATGGGGAAGGCCGTTTTATGTCATTGCCTTAGGTTTCCTGTCCATAAAGGGTTTAGCATTATGGCGTATCGTCAGATCCCAAAAACTTGTAGGCCTCTGACTCCTTGATTATATTTTAAGTGGTCATTGTCTCCTTTACACGTGTTGGCCCATGCCCCCTTAAAAATATTTTCAGGGGTTATGACCCAACAGGATTTTCGGATCTGACAATACACCATAAAGCTCAACCCTCTATGGAGTGGAAACCTAAGGTAATCCCATAAACCGGCCTTCCCCATTTTTAACATGTATATATATATCTGTGTGTGTGTGTGTGTGTGATATAGATATGTATGTGTGTGTGTGTGTGAGAGAGAGAGAGAGAGAGAGAGAGAGAGAGAGAGAGAGAGAGAAAGAGAGAGAGAGCCACCCACCATAGATGCGAATGGAACACCACTGTAAAATATAACCGTAGTTAATGGTTGATTCCTAGACGGAGCATTAGCAAATAATTAAGTTTACTTCATATTTACGAAATCCAGGGTTTGATCTCACAGTACGGTAGTTTTGGACAATGTTATTATCTTTAGCATACAGGTTGATTCATGGCTTGTAAGTGAAACTGAGTTAAGAGAAACTGTAGGAGTCCATCGGGTCGATTGTATTTGTAATTTAAATGTTCAGCGTGGCAGAAAATGTCGCGTTCACTCCACCTGAGAATTATGTCAAAGGTCCTTTTGACATTAAGATATTCAGCAGGTAATTCAGTAGGTCGAAGAGCTGAAAACGTATGGACAGGAATTCTGACAAATATTCATTTAATAACCATAGGCACCATTAGAAAGGTAGGTACAATTGAATCTGATGAACATGGATAACACCCTATCAGGATTGCGAAATCTCTCTCAATATGTCCAATTCGAATGACTAGTCTGTAATTGATTCTCTATTATTATTATTACTTTTCTCTCTAGGTTAATATTCCAGCTGTCATGATTCTCTGTATATTTTCTAAATATCTGCAATGCATTAAAAACAGTTGAGTGTGATCAATGGATATTTGGCTGCTGCTTCTAGCATGTGTAGTCACTAAATAAAGGCTGCATAGCTGGCAACTCTCACTGGGTTTGTTGTTTATATTCTTATAGATGTTAAAGCTGCTCCTGCTGCTGCTGTTGTTGTTGCTGCTACTTCTGTTGATGATGATGGTGATGATGATAATAACAACGACGAAGATGACGGTAATGACGATGAGGAAGATGTCTTCTGTAATTTTTTGCTAATGCAATAGTCGTTACACTAGCTGCAGTCATTGTTGCGGTTGTTCTTTCTATTCTTATTGTTGTCGATGTCATAGTTACTGCTTATGTTGTTGCTGCTGCTGTCGTTTTTGTTGTTACGGGTGCTAGTGCTGGTGTAGTAGTTGTAGTAGTGTAGTAGTAGTAGTAGTAGTAGTAGTAGTAGTAGTAGTTGTTGTTGTAGTAGTAGCAGCAGCAGCAGCAGTAGTGGTGGTGGTGATACCAACAGCAGCAGCAGCAGTGATGGTAGGTTTTGTTGTTGTTTTCGCTGTTGTTTTAGCAGTTTATTTCCTTGGCAGTTGCAGCTGTTGAAATTACATCATGAAGTGTCAACAAATTGAGTTATAAACATCTCCACTTTGTAGGGTGACGGTGGCGGCGGCGGCGGCGGAGTAACCATGAGTAATAGGATGGAAGTGATGACAGTTTTTGGCAAAAAAGTGGACTTTGCACTGATGCTGGTAGTAGTAGTAGTAGTAGTAGTAGTAGTAGTAGTAGTAGTAGTAGTAGTAGTAGTTGTAGTGGCGACGGCAGTGACGTTGGGGTGCTGTTAGAGATTATAGTGCTGTTACTAAGATCGGTGTTGAAGTTGCTGGTATTGCTAATAGTACTAGATTAGATGATGGTGCCTGTGGTAGCGAAATTAGTAACGGTAGTAATGATAGTGGTAGTGGTGGTGTCGGCGGTGATGATGGTGATTGTGGTGGCGGCAGCAGCGGTGGTGGTTTTAGTGGTCGTTGTACTGGTGATGGTGGTGATGTATTCGCGATGATCGTGGCAGTTGAAATGCTATTGGGAATGGTACACTTGGAAGAGATACCGTTCTTTGTCATAGGTATGGTGATATCAGTGCTAATGGAGGCTGTTAGATGGAGAGAGCGCCAGCAATTTCGAGACGACGAAATGAAGAGTAATTGAAGAAAGCTATGATAGTACTGAGAATAGCACAAATCGAAGTTTTCATAGTTATTGGTGGTGATAGTTATTATTGTATTGTGGGTCGCAGAGCAGCTCTGATGGACTAAAGTATGTTTTCTCATATACAGTGAAACAGGACGATATTATCCAACGTGCCCTTGTTTAAGGTGATAGGCTTTTGAAGATTTGGTTGATGTCTTTTAGTAGATCGATCGACTATGCAGGGTTGTGGCTGAGGTGTTCTTAGTAACTACCAGCATGTAGGAAAAATTCATGGCTATTTTGGAAATTACAAAGTTGTAGAGAAACGAGAATTATATAATTGCTTTCGTAACAGTTTTCTTTTTTTCTTTCTGAAGTGTCTGATTCTTGAAATAGTGATATATACCTAAGCGGTAGTGAATCTACAGTCTTAAAAGAGAACATCTTTAAAAACTATTCTCCTTCTTATATATAAATTTGTTGCCTATTCTACCTTCAGAGAATTACGTCAAAAAGTGAGAGTAATCTATATCAAGAAGGAACTACGAACAGTTTTCAGTATGGAACTAAATCAAAAACATTATCTCTAACATAATCATGCTTAGGTATTACTAGGCTGGAAACGTTTGGATAAATTTAAATGTGCTGTACTAATTTCTTGTTTCCATGTGTAAAAAAATGAATATAAGTTGATATGAACTCGTTGACCCAGCGAACGAACTACAACAGCTGCCATACTGAGCTAAAGCAATATATCACCAAAATATTCACACTAGCACACGCGTATGTTTGCGTGTGTTAATATATATATATTATATATATATATATATATATATATATATATATATATATATATATATATATATATATATTTATAGGTGCGAGTGTTTGTGTGTGTGCGTGTGTGTAGGAGGTAGAAAAGTAACACACGAGTTAATATGTATAAGGAAAATAAGACAGGTAGAAAATGCTAAAATAATTTTATCGTGAAGAAGATTTTAGTATCGGTTTCCGTCTTTTAGACTTTTTCAAATATGAGTAAAAGAAGAAAATTAAATCGGCGAAAAAATTAAGTGAAATGCTTTGTAAATATTTCCATAGTCTTCAAATAGTCTGCTGTCTCCTTCTCCCTTCGTTTGTGAATGCTTGGTAGGTAAGTAGTAGTAAATAGAGTCATACGACTACATGGCCTAAAGGATACACACATCAGCAGGAACAACCTACCATCGCTAATTGATATAGGCTTTCAACGTGCCCTACAACGCAACATCCACGAACTCAGACGCCACAAGCTAAAGAATGAATTACAATCAAAAGCCCCACCATGCACTTCTACGCAAAATCCCCTAAAATGAGACCTTCGACACCATCACCAAGAACATCCCTTTACTAAAAAAGTGTCTGTAGAATGGATCAAGTCCTCCAAACGCACACCATCATCAGGAGCAAAAGACAGCTCAAGTCAATGAAAAGTCTTCTAACACAAGCCCAGGTACACACGTCAACAACATCGAAACCGACAGTAAAAATATGCGGTAGACCTAACTGTGGTATAATCGTCAAACTAATTGAAAGATCGGAATTTATCCTTCAAACAGAATCAACGTTTTACAGTGAAAAACAACTTCACACGTGCTTCGGCAAACCTAATATATGTATTAACTTGCTCAGGGTGTCGAGAACAATATATCGGTCAAACTAAAAATAATTTACATCAGAGGATGATGGTACATAAATCCCAGATTAAAATACAGGAATACAGAAAAATCGGATTAAGCGAGCACATTGATATTTGGGCCACTAATGAACAACCCAGCTCGAGAATTTTTCCCCTCTAGAAAGTTGTTTTACTTATTTCACTCTTAGTTGAAAAGTCTAAAAGACGTAAATCGGTACTAAACTGTACTTCGTAATAAAATTATTTTAGTATTTTCTGCCTTGCCTTATTTTCCTGATATATATATATATATATATATATATATATATATATATATATATATATATATATATATATATATATATATATATATATTATATATATATACAAATATATACAGGATGCGGTGTATAAATTATCGTCTAAATGACGCGAAAATGAAAATACCACTGACATTTCATTTTTACAGATTTATTTACCAAAATTACATAAACACATCTTGAAATACTAAAGAGTAAATTTATTCAATAAAACCCTCCAGACGACTTCGGAATCTCTTGTAACTCGTCTAAACGGTCTCTTTGTTTAAGTTGGTGAATGCTGCCATAATCCTTGCCGTAAGTTCATCTTTGGTGTTACAAGGCGTTTTGTTGGTCTCTCGCTCAACTGCGCCCCATGCATAATAATCAAGGGGGTTGCAATCTGAAGAGTTAGGTGGCCAGGTGTTAGAAATGGTGTGGTCGCAGAAATTATCTGACAGACATGACTGAGCTCTCCTGCTTGTAAGGCATGGTGCAGAGTCCTGTTCTCACACATATCTTCTCCCAACAGCCATCCTCTTGACGCAGGGAAGTACTACCTCCTCCAGGCACTTGACATATGCCCCCGTGTGGGAAAGTGAATGGTAGCATAACGTCGCCACCACTAGTGATCACTCCAAATACCATGGTATTGAGTGGAAGTTTGATTTCTATCACTCTCAGTACATGTTTTGGGGACACGGCAAGTCAACGGTTGTTCTGAGTGTTCACCATCTGATTCTGGGAGAAAATTTTCTCGAATGAGAAAAACCAAAGTATGTTCTATTGACGGGGATACTTGAGTTTTTTCGAAAGCTTCGTAATGCGGTCTTTCCTCTTGTCCTTGATGGCTTAGGATAAAAATTTACCCTTTCTCATCTTGTATGAGAAATACCTAATGTCTTCATGCACTACCTGCCGAATGTTCAATTAATTACAATTCATTCATCCACTATAGGCTCAAGGCTCGAAATTTAGGGAGATGGAACCTAACTGATTAAATTGAGTCCAGTGCTCAATTGGTACTTATCTTATTCTCTTAAAGGTTTTCCAAATGGCAAAAAATAAAATAAAATAGAATAAAATAAAAACAGAACATCAGAAACGAATGTAAGTTATGCAAGTTCCAAACTGAAAATTTTGGCCGCATTGTTGCCAACTGCGCACAAACGATAACATCAAAATCTCTGCTTAGAAATCATATCGCCTTATTCACAGTTGTAGGGAATAAAAGAAAAAAGAATATATCTTTAAAACATCCATTCAGCCTGATGGAAGAAAACAATTTGGTTAGAAAAATTGCAACACAACTTTTATTATTGTAGAATTCAGTTGTCCACAAGCGATTTTTGCAATAAATACAGAGAAGATATCGTTATATTAATAATCCGTTCTGCTAAAAGGACAAGGCTTGAAATTTGGTGGCAGGGTATTAGT
The DNA here is from genome assembly GCF_006345805.1 of Octopus sinensis. NCBI lineage: Eukaryota > Metazoa > Mollusca > Cephalopoda > Octopoda > Octopodidae > Octopus > Octopus sinensis. Next base: position 70,825,583 of record NC_042997.1, read on the forward strand.
CCATTACACTGGTACTTAATTCATCGACCCTGAAGGGATGAAATGCAAAGTCGACCCCGGCGGAATTATCGCTGTATTAATAATGATTGTTTGACACATTCAGTAGCTATCTATACGCAGCTATATATTCTTTATGAACTAAAGAACACAATTTTTGCCACCCTTCCTGAATCCAAGCACACATGTCCTTGAATTATCGGAGAAAGGGTGTGACTTCATAATAATGGTGGGATAACCATTCTATGGGATAACGAATTCTACGAGACTTTCTAAATATTTAAATGTGAATGGTTATGCAAAAGTTGCTGAAGACTATGTTTGTCTTAGATTTTTTTTATGAGGTGCCAGTAACAGGCAATCAGTTAAAGTAAACACTAAAGCTTAAAACAGAAAGCGGACTCTCATACACACATACATGCATGTATACAAATATACATAAACAGATAGACACATATATATGTGTGTAGTGTGTGTGGTGAGTGCACACACGCATACCATATATATATATATATATATATACTTATTAACTCATATATATACTTATTACATACATACACATATTCATGCACATGCATATATATGGTTTGATCAATAAGTATCCGGACTGTTATTATAGTAACGACGCTAAAGCATGGAGAGTGAAACCGCTTGCAACAGATTGACCTTGAAATCTGTTGTCCATGCGCACTAAGGTGTAACGTTCTAGCTCAATTCCGCTGTTTACAGCAGTGCTTGGAAGGGAGGTGTGTAGCGTATGAGCGTCGCATATTGACCATGGTAGAGAAAGTTAAGAAGAGGATCTGCTTTAAATTTTGCCAAGGACTACGCACATTTTCTAAAAGTTTTCATTGTTCCCGACACAATCAAATAGATTTGTGCAACTGAAACCCGAGCGTCTTTTTGGTCAGCTGAAATCAGTTTTGGCACAAACCTGGCAGACGCGCGCCTCATATCCATGTCTTCAGGGATAATGGACTGAACTGAATCGTAACTAGTCAGCACATCTACTGACGATTCACGGATGGGGATTCGACGATCTCCCCTCACATCGTCACGCACATCTGCAATGTTTTTCTTAGTTCTTCCGGTTGCGTGTATCCCAGAACGTTCGTCAGTATCGACATTTTTTCGGTTATCGTAGAAACTTGTGTACCACTCGTACACTTGTGTGCGGCTCATACACTCTTCTCCATACATTTTCTGCAACTTTGCGTAGGCCTCTGGGCAGGTATCTTTCTCTGTACTATCTCGGAGAGATAACTTTCTCTGTCATAGTCAATGCGACGATCACATGCTACACACATTTCTTCCAAGCACTACAGTAAACGTTAAAATATCGGTAAAGTTTAGTGCGCATGCACAGCAGAGTTCAATGTGAATCTTTGCCAAGCGTGCTTTATCTTCGTTACTATGGCAACAGTCCGGATACTTATTGACTAGACTTAGTTTGCATATACACAAGTAAGTATACACACATGCACATACATACCCACATATACGAGTGAAGTGTACATGAAGTGCAGGTATATTCACTCACATATACATAAATACACATACACATGCATTTATATACATAAACTAAGTAAAAGCTAAATAAAAGCCTAATAATAAAAAGAGAGAAACAGCAACAAAAAAGAAATCTATAAAAAAACTACCATACACAACAGGACAAAGACATACAAAAGACTTGACACTTCACTGTATACATTGACAATGTGATATATTTTATGGCCTTCCTAATCATCCATCATACGACCATACAACTACTAAACCACGAACGTTTTATGTCTACTTATATTATCGCTAAACAGCCAAGCTTCATAAGGTGTGGCAGCTTTGTATTTTTCTTCCTTTCTGAATGCATAAGATACAATAAAAGTTTATAGAAATAAATAAAATACCTATTCTATATCTATTTATTTATTTGTGTATGTAGAAACGTGAATAAATAAATAGGGTTAAAAACGAAAAGAAAATGTTGGAGAGTAAATTTATCATGTTTATGTATAGACAGCAGCAGTAGTGGTAGTAGTAGTAGCAGTAGTAACACTAGTAGTAGTAGTAGCAGCAGCAGCAGCAGCAGCAGTGGTAGCAGTAGTAGTAGTAGTAGTAGTAGTAGTTGTAGTAGTAGTAGTAGTAGTCATTGTCTTTATAATGATGTTGATAGTTTCGTCATCGTAGTCACCACAAGCTAAACAAATAAATATACTTAGACGCTCATAGAAACACACATACACATACCTATATTTGCATGTGTATATACGCACTTGCATGTATATGAAAGCATGTCTATGAAGAGTAAGACAAAATATAGATATTTGTTGGATGCTTTTGCTGTTACTCATGCGCAAGCAGACAGACACACGCGTACACACACACCATATATATATATATATATATATATATATATATATATATATATATATATATATATATATAATATATATATATATATACATCTACATAAATCTCTCTATAGGTGGTTAAAATGAAAATAAGCAACAGGATATCCAGAGGTAATGCAGTACCATCGTTTCAAGCGACTCCATTTAATTGAACAATGCAATCATTACATCAATTTAAATGCAAAGCAATTCTCAGGTGCATAAATACATAGGCTACTAAGGCATCAGGGAAAAAACTTGTTAGAGATCTAGCTTCCTACTTTTCTTAATCCTGAAAGTTCAGCACCTTTTAATAGTGGAAATAATGATAGTTTGTGTAATAGAAGGACTACTAACTTACTTAGTTATGAAAAGATACCAAATGAAAAACCATCCTACAAACCTAACAATTTAAATAATAGTAGAATAAGCTTCAACAGGAGACGGGATACTAAATCGGGAATGAAGCTTAGGTTAGATAGTAAAGGTAATGATGGGAAAGTATTGGTTACTCCTCCCTATATAGAAATGAAATGTTTTGGAAATATAAACGTAGCTATTAATCAAGGTATGATTCTAGAGAGCAGGAATGAGACAGGAAGATCCCGCCTTTACTTACACCATAAATTTGACGGTAAGAACTTCGTCTGGTTCAATATCCCGTACAAATGTACCTTATCCACAAACATATATATGAAATTTATGGCTATTTCAGAAAAAAACTTCCCTACTTCCTATAGATATAATAGAATCTTTTTATGTAAGACAGTTAGAATCTCGTATTACACTCTTCCCAAATATGGGTACCATCATAGCTAAATTAAATTATAAGAATATAAAATTAGCAAGAGTTGATAACAATAACAACAATAATAATAATAATAATTAATTCTTTTATTATTATGTATAATAATAATAATAATAATAATAATAATAATAATAATAATAATAACAATAATAATAATAAACCACCCCCAGTGCTTGAAAATGACCACATCTCACTCCTCTGGAACTTCACCATTCAAACTGACAGGAAGATAGATGCAAATAGGCCAGACATCATATTGAAAGACTTCAAACAAAGAACATGCCTCCTCATTGATATGACTGTCCCAATCGATATAAACGTATCTGTCAAGACCTACCAAAAACTGAGCAAATATAAAGATCTTGAAATAGAAATCAGCAAAATGTGGAAGCTGAAGACTAAAACAATACCTGTTGTCATAGGTGCCCTGGGAATGATAGCAAAAGGGGCTGATAGCTACCTAACTCAGATACCAGGAAACCCAAAAATGGCAGAAGTTCAAAAGATAGTACTCATGGGAACTGCTCATATCCTACGAAAACTACTCTCTATGTAATCTCAAGGTTTAAAACAAACATAATTTTCGGTTTAAAAAAAAAAAAAAATTTTTTTTTTTTAGACATTCATTAGTACAACATCCCCACCCCCCAAATATATGGCACACTAGGCATAACAACAACATGAACTTCCAACCCTGTTGTCTCTTGAGGTCTCTGGGTGAGACTTGGAGCCAACTTGTACAAATATAAAGCAAAAGTCAAACATAGAATAATAATAATAATAATAATAATAATAATAATAATAATAATAATAATAATAATAATTATAGTACTGTCAACTATAGTGTAACCCCCCAAAATGAGTATAGTAATAATAATGATGAAGTGGAAAATAGAAGTGACAGTGGTAACACTACTATATAAACAATATAGATTGTTGTTCCGGGGCCTATACGAGCATAGAAATTATTGGTATACCTGTTGATGTAGAGACAGATTTAAATGATGCTACAATTGAGGGTGAGGTACATAATAATAGACCTCATGTTAACATACTTGATAATAGAAATATTAATAGGGAAAATATTAATAATAATAATAATAATAATAATAATAATAATAATAATAATAATAATAATAATAATAATAATTATAGTACTGTCAACTATAGTGTAACCCCCCAAAATGAGTATAGTAATAATAATGATGAAGTGGAAAATAGAAGTGACAGTGGTAACACTACTATATAAACAATATAGATTGTTGTTCCGGGGCCTATACGGGCATAGAAATTATTGGTATACCTGTTGATGTAGAGACAGATTTAAATGATGCTACAATTGAGGGTGAGGTAGATAATAATAGACCTCATGTTAACATACTTGATAATAGAAATATTAATAAGGAAAATATTAATATAATAATAATAAATAATAATAATAATAATAATAATAATAATAATAATAATAATAATAATAATAATAATAATAATAACAAAAACACCAGGACTTACAAACACATATAACATACAGAAAATTGCACTACTAGGCACTGCACACATCCTACGCAGAACACTTTCCATACAATAACCATCAGAGCATCACAACAAATCACAGCACATACCCAAGGCACACAGAGCTGCGCTCGGTAGTGAAGTGAAAGCACGCTATAAAAATAAAACTACTGAATGATAATAATAATAATAATAATAATAATAATAATAATAAATAATAATAATAATAATAATAATAATATAATAATAATAATAATAATAATAATAATAATAATAATAACAAAAACACCAGGACTTACAAACACATATAACATACAGAAAATTGCACTACTAGGCACTGCACACATCCTACGCAGAACACTTTCCATACAATAACCATCAGAGCATCACAACAAATCACAGCACATACCCAAGGCACACAGAGCTGCGCTCGGTAGTGAAGTGAAAGCACGCTATAAAAATAAAACTACTGAATGATAATAATAATAATAATAATAATAATAATAATAATATGAATTTTAATAATACTAATATTGATAGTAGTATTTCTCTTAGTTGCAATTGTCGAGTTAAATCCCACTGTCCGTTATTGGGCCGATGTCTTACCGAGAACGTAATTTATAAATGTACAATAATAACTACCACTAATAATGTTATATATATTTTGGCTGTTCGATTAATATGAAAAAAAAAGCGTCTGTACAATCATATTTCCCCTTTTAAACTTAAGGCGAATTGCACGTCATTATCTAGTAAAATTTGGGAACTGAAGGATAGTAGAATTGGGTTTAGCTTTAAATGAGAAATAATAAGAAAGGCGCAGCCTTGTAGAAATAGTAGATATAGGTGTGAGCTGTGCTCTATGGAAACATAAAAGTTTTTAAGCATAAAGATAAGCGCAACCTGATTAACAATAGATTAGACCTTAGGGTATCATGCGTACATAGTGTCACCCGTACTTTTAGATATTTTTGAAAGTAGCACTTTATAGGTCTTGTGCTTGAACTGAATCTGATGCAAACTTAATTTTAATATTTCTAGTTTGGAAAATAAAGTACATTGCATATATTATAATATAATAAAAGTGATATAGTATAGTTAGTGTGCTACACAGAGTTAGTATACTACCCAAATGAATTTTCCTACCTAGTAGGTCAGATTTCATTATGGTTTTAGTAATTAATCTATTTATCCCTTTCCTATAGTGTTCCACCCTCCTGATCTTAGTAGTTATTGAGGCCTTTATGTAAGTAGCCCTCCTAATTAAGTACCCCTAAGAAACTATATTATCACGTATGGATTAACACTAAAAACTTTTAAAACCTATATTATACCTTTTTAGTTAGCATGTTCTATAACATCAAACCTATATTATACCTTTTTAGTTAGCATGTTCTATAACATCAAGATTCCTTTAGTTAATACCAGGTATTAGTCTTTATAGAAACAAACTAAATAAGTAAATAAATAATTTTAAATTTAAATATTTGAATTATTATACATTTTCTATTAATCTTCTCTATTGATGTTAATACTTCATCATGGTTCTAGTGTTTAAGCTATTTTATTCATTTTCTATGGTGCTCTACCCTACCTAGTCATTTTATTATTTTATAATAGCATTTATGAAATAAACCTAATTTTTGTACCCTTAGAAAGTCATACTTCCTGATGCCTTAGTGGTTTCTAAGCTGATATGGAGACAGCATGATCTTTGTCTATCTCCTTACCTTCTTGGAGGTTTTAGATAAAATTATACTGTGTCCATCTGTTTTAATTTCATTTAATTCTATGTATTTACGCAGCTGAGGATTGCTCTACATTTAAATTGATGTAATAATTGCATTGTTCAATTAAATGGAGTCGCTTGAAACGATGGTACTGCATTACCTCTGGATATCCTGCTGCTTATTTTAATTTTAAATCTCTCTATATAGATGGATGTGTATGTGTGTACGCATGTCAGTGATTGAATATACGACCTACCAATAGACTTGTATATTTTTTTTTCTTTCTTTGATTTCTGAACTATTTAGCATTCACTGTCATATCGTCTTCTGTCACTTACTGTCAATAAGACATCTATCATAAATTGATATTTTATTCCCTTTTTCTATCTCCCTTGAATATATTCCGTCATTTCTATTTTTTCTTGTGTTCATTTCACAACATTCCAATTTCTTGAGTATGTATGTTTGTATGTATGTATGTATGTATGTATGTATGTATGTATGTATGTATGTATGTATGCATGCATGCATGCATTTTTCTTTGGAATAATTCTGATGTGTTTTTCCATTGCAGAATACAAACCGGTCTCTTGCGGATTGTGATTACCAGAATAAGCAGATCTATGCTCTTGTGTGTGCATTGATATATGTTTTAGATTGATATTCGAGATGATGCGTTCACCCAGAAACCTCAGACGGAGAATCTTTGAAATGTTTTACAGATCTTTACTCTTCTAGTAATCGATTTTATTTGCAAATCAGTGTGTCTGCCAGTTTTGGGAAAACCCGGGCACGTCTATATTTTTGTGCATGCAACACCCACATGAGTGTATGTTTCAGCCCTTCTTTTTCTATATGCAATTTTTCCTGAGTGTCATCCTAATACATTCAGTGTGTCGTCCTTCCGACTTTTGTTGTTCTTCCTGTATATATATATATATTATTTTATTCTTTTCTTTGTTACAGTCATCTCACTGCGGCCATGCTGGAGCACCGCCTTGTTGTCGAACAAATCGACCACCGGACTTATTCTTTGTAACTCTAGTACTTATTTCTTCAGTCTCTTTTGACGCTAAGTAAACACACCACCAACAGTTGTCACGCGATGGTGAGGGGTACAAAAACAGAAACACAGACGTATACACACACACATATATATATATATATATATATATATATATATATATATATACGTAGGTGGTTGTGTGCGGGCGCACATGTGTGATCGTGTGTATTTGTGCGTGTTTGGTGAAATGCCGAGTTCCGTGTGTCTATCTTCATCAAAGTAACTGGTGTTTAAATGTCCCAACTTATATTATTCCCTATACTGTAGAATAATTGTACGAGTATTTCCACAATCTTTCTAAATCTATTATTTCTCCGTTGTATTTATAAATCCACCATGTGTTCCATTCTATTCTTTGTACTTTTATATATCAAACACTTGTTACTCCAACGATTGCTGTATGTTGTGTGGATAAACGCGTAGCTTGCATCAAATAAAACAGCAGTTCATGAAGGAGACAGTCAACGAAACAGAGGTAACTCGTAAATTTCATTTGAATTTCATTCTTTGTCGCCTTCTTTCTCCTTTCTGTTAATCGACATAAATCTGTACGCTATCTACCTGTTGAGTCGTTGTACACTCTCAAGGGTTGTATAACTTGTTTGATGAACTAAAGTTTCACTGCTTACGTTCATGTGGGGCAACCTATTCGTGTATGAGTGTGTAATGATAAGTGTATTGTATGATAAATTCTCGAAATGCTTTACATTTCTGGTTTTTTGAAACCCATCTTCTTAAGATTGGTACTCAGGCAGTTTGTTGCGTATCCATGGGCTCATTTTATGTAACAGAATATATTTATTTAGTTATGTAAGGCTGATTATTCGCCGAAATTCTGCTCGAAATTTCATGCTAGAGTGCATTCTTTCATGTTTTGAAGTGCATGAAGAGATGTTAATTAAAACTGTAGATTAATCACCCAAGTCAGCGCTGAATAAATCTTGAGGCAATTTCTTTGCCTATCTTCTATTTTTTTGTTTTGATGAACAAGAGAAGAGCACTCTGATTACAGCTCTACATTTCTAGCCTATTGGAATGTGAAATATATTTAACAATATATTTGATCTGAGCTTCAGTGGATAAGAAATTTCGAATTGAGGTTCTTGAGATAATATATAAAGTTTCACTATAGAAACAATGTTACACAAGAAGGAATAGGTGACTTTGACATAGGTTCAGCTCAGGGATGTTAACAGTTTGAGTGTCAGGAAAGGGTTCATCTAATAATGATAGAAAGATTCATGATATGACGGTTTTTACATTTATGCAACCGTTTAATACGTGTTGGCCAAACACACAGCATGAATGTAAAAATGAACAGAGAACATTTTTGTTATTTTGCGATACATATTTCTTTGTTACACGTAAATATCGTTATAGAGACCACAGTTTGTACCAGTGGAGGAATTATATATATTGTATTTATGTATTGTTAATCAAGTCATGAACAAGAAGTTTATGTATTATGTCAAGAACCACGACCACTGAACAGATGGGATAAAATTTTCAGCCAGTGCAAACACAGGGCAACATTTTCGTTAAGTATATTTCGTAAACATGCATACAAAATGCTCCTATCAAAAATATTTCTTTACTATCGGAAACAAACTAGACGATAGTGAATAACCCATAAGGCATACTGTGTGTCAAAAAATGGAGACGGGGTATTGAAGTTCAGGTCATTCTGTTTACAGAAATTCAAGATCCGGAGACTATTGACAGCCTTCATCCTCCAATTCATTTACTTTGACACTGTTAGCCGAAGTGCACTCTGGTGTGAAACATGTGTTGGTGTGCAATGAACAATCGGCTTTACAAGAAAATACATGCGCATTGATGGACACAGGGACGGACACACACACAGACACATACGCACACACGCGCACACACACGCACATACACATTTATATATATGTATGTATACGTAGATATGCAAACACAAACATAAATAGATAACAGGATATATATATATATATATATATATATATATATATATATATATATATATATACATATACATATATATATATACATACATATATGTTTGCTTAAAATTATTTATTACATGTATACACATACAAACGCATGCATATACATAAAGACACGTACATTCATATACATATGAATACATATATATGCACATAATACATACATGCAAACACACCTACACGTGCGAGTTTCTTGTTAATAAGCATAATGCTGCTTATTACGAACATCTAGCATATATATGTGTGTTTAGTGTGTGTGTGTGTGGGTGTATACATGCATGTGTGTGTCTTCGCGAGCGCACGCGCGCTTTGGTTTTTATCTACGTAAGCATCTATATATGCATAATAAAGTGTAAAATATGAAAATATGTCACAGCATGCAGGAATATGAAGCGCTGAATATACATGTACTTGCTATTTTGTATTTTAATTATGTATTTGATAAATTTCTATTGTGTTTCTAAGAAGGCTTCCTTGTTGCCGTCGCCTGATAATTATACCCACTCATTGAAAAGTCTCAAATACCTGAGCATAGCGTCTCCGAACAAAAATAACGCAGAAAGTAGGAAGTTTTGAATTGAACCTTCCTATCACAGCACTATTGTTCATGTCAGTTTTAACGTATGACGATGACCATGCATTTGAATATGTGTATGACTGTCTGCATGTATAGACTTACATACATACACAGATACACACAAATACAAGTACACATATACACACGTATATAAATATGTATATGTATATTTATCTATCTGTTTGTCAGTCTGTATGTATATACACTCATGCATACTTGCATACAGGCCCGCTCTGTGTGATTCTATTTTCTTGCATGTTTGTTAAATGAGTACCATGCGATTAGAAATGCTCTATTACCATATGTGCGGATGCATTAAAGTGAATAAATGTATAAATATATTAATATGTTTTATTGACAAGAATTAACGAGTATCTCCGCGAACAAAACGAGGCTGTGTTTTCCAAAATGGAGGCGAACACTTTTCTCCATGTGAATGGCTTACAAAATTTTTATGACACTGGGATATTTTCCTACTTTCCTGAACATGAAACCAATGGTAGCCTTAATTCACAAACAAAGAAAATATATCCTCCATAGAATTCTACCGAAACAGCCACTTGCTTTCTTTATATATATATATGTCTGCATGTGTGCGGATCTATATGTTCGTAAACAAATATTGAATGGTACTTATTCATAAACATCTGTATATATATAATTTAAATTCTAACTTTCTCGACCATTCTTGCTGAAAACAGGTCATTGAGCTAATCATAATTTCATTTCAACATGAGTGTGATGGTAATTAAATAATATTGTTCGTATTCTATATTATTATTCTATACGTATATATTATTATTCTATACTATATTATTCTATACGTATATTATTTTATACGTATATTATACTACCATATAATGCAGAGTGTGGCTTTGGATATTTTTCTTAGAACATATGAGTTGTCTTCCGTCACATCTGAAAATTCAGATATGCTGTGTGATGGACGATATTATCCATTCCTTATTTAATTTAGTTTGTTTTTATATGAGGGAGATTTGGCTAACTGGCAGTCTTCAGGAGGTAAAGGAGTTAAAGGCTACACCAGTGGCCCAAAGATTTTCAGACAAACTAAGGTAGTGTCAATAATTTTAGCATACCAGCGTGATATAGAAACACGAGTTAAGACAAATCCGTCGAGAACACATTACTCACAAATATTCTTGAAAGCATGTTGACCGAAAGATATGCTCGAAGAAAGACAGATTTGTCGATAGACAAACTAATGGAAAACATTCGAATCATGTGTTAAAAAGTTTACAAGTTGTTTATTTATAAATTAAAATTAATGCCGGGTTTAGGAAGTTATTTGCGTTAACCAAAACAAAATAAACATTTAGATTACAAACTCGCCACTGTTTTCACAAAATTATACTGGATGTTTGACTCAGCTGCTAAATTCTTTTTGAAGTAATTCTTTTAATTGATTGCTTGATCATGTACCTATGATATAAAAAAAGTTTCTATGGCCAGAATACGTAGCGTAGTGTTCAATAAGTTGAACATGCAACAAGGCTGTCTGCGGCATTGAGTTACATCCTTTTACTTTCTGTGATCAAATGTTGCCGTGGTTATCTCTGCTTGATTTGCTTTATAGGCTGGTAACAGATGTACCAATCACATTATTCGATATGACTATAAGGCAAGATTACCCATCAATCTTAGAATTGATTGCAATTATTATTGTATAGTTGGAGCTATAAATGTTTATTACATACATACATGGTACTTATTCTACCAGTCTCTTTTGCCGAACTGCTAAGATACAGGGGCGTAGTACACCAGTCTTGGTTGTCAAGTGGTCGTGGGGCAAAAGTAGAGACTTATATTTAAAATAAATATAAACAGCTAGGTGCAACATAATACCATAAAGATATTTTTTTAATTTTAATTCTAAATATATGCATTTTCATTTCGCTAAATCAGCCATAAATTTCTATAAAAATGGCAGTAGCTACATAACTTATAATCTGTCTTCCATGACCGAAGTGAAGCTGAGTCGTTGAGCAGACACATGAACAGTGTGCGAGTGGCGAAAAAAAAAAAAAACCTAAAACATACTTGGATTCGTATCATGCATTAATATAGATCGCGGCTCGACCACGACCTGAACTAATGAAGACATTGAACAAGTACAGACGATATGTACCTACTTGTCAGTTTTGTACTGTAACAAATTTGCTAAAAACATGAAATAATTAATTTAAGAGAAAGAAAGCGAAGTGGGTAGGTTTAAAGTTATAACAAAGAAAGCTGCACCGTAGTGACGAGAAGTAGACCATGACGTGATGCACGTGCACTATAGATTTTCCTTTCAGTAAATTACACTACAAGAGTATTGTGGATAACACTGTGTAACACGATTTTTGTCCTTGGATACTAACTGTTATTTCCTATTTGCTTATCCGGAGAAAATATGAAAGATGGCTAACATTTCCTTCAATCTTTGCTTTTATTATTTTTTTTAAACCCAAAAGAATCCCTCTCAATCCTTCCACCACCTCTGCTCATGATCAGACATGCACTTATCGTCAGGTACTAAGGAACATGCTCAACTGTTTAAGTTACTGACGAGCAAATCTTTGGTATTGAGCAGAATATTTGCTGTAGTCCACCTTTTACACGAAGATAAAATATGTGCATGATAAAACTTCTAATCAGAAACCATGAGAGCAACAGATAACCCTTCTGATCAGAAACCATGAGAGCAATTGTCTGAAACTGCATTTGGACATCGAGGTATTGAGCAGAATATTTACTATAACGATATTTCTGTTTCAACAACGCAGTACTGAATCTGTCAGTGATATAATAGAAAATAGATCAGTTTCAAATCATTATTGTCCAAGTGACAAAAGCAAAGTTTGAAGGGAATAGTAGTAATTTGCTTTGATTTCTAGATAGAGGCAAATAAGAAATAACAATGGGAAAAAACAGAAAATTAATAGAAAAGAACAATATTGGTAGACATTGTAATCAATGATTCTATGCCAAATAATTAATAACAGGTTGATAATTTAGTTTAAAAGAATCTTTAAATTCTAATCGTCTTTCATTCTCTTATTGTTTTATGGTTTTTCTGTTAAATGTTATAAGGTTATGTCCATAGCTACACTGTACAGTCTCCATGCCTAAGCAGGCCAAGAAACAGGGCAAAGCTAACACAAATGAAAACAACCCAAGTAAAAACTATAAAATTTCAGAAGAATCCAAACATAGCGGGATTTTTTCATGTGATGTTAATAACAACCACGGTTATGATACACCACGGCGTCTACAACTCTTCATTTTCCCGTCTACAATCCGTTTCACTGTCAAGTGCGAATAGCGCGTCATCCAATACAATAATTATCTCACGTACAGTGTGTAAGTAAGTATGTATGTATGTATGTAAGTATGTATGTATGTATGTATGTATGTATGTATGTATGTATGTATGTATGTATGTATGTATATATGTATGCGTATGCATGTATGTATGTGTGTATGTAGGTAGATAGGTAGGTAGGGAGGTACGTATGTATGTAAGTACGTAGGTAAGTGTACATGTATATATACAAACGAATATATATATATATGTTTGTGTATGTGTATATGCATTATAAAAGATATATATGTGTGAGCATATGTAACTATTTATATATGTATACGTACATATACATATGTATATGTGTGTGTGAGTGTGTGTATATATATATATATACATGATATATATACATATATATATATATATATATATATATATATATATGCATACACATACACGCACACACACACACACATACACACACACACGCACACACACACACACATACACACACACACGCACAAACACACACACATACACACACACACGCACACACACACACACCACACACACACACACACACACACACACACACATATATATATATATATATATATATATATATGCATACACATACACGCACACACACCACAGATATATATATATATATTATATATATATATATATATAATATATATATATATATATATATATTTATGAGTACACACACAACATGCTTACACGCACACAGACATAAAATGAAGAATGACCCAAAATCTCGAGAATAAATTTATGAGTGCAGGACGACTGACTGTTGCTGGCACATTAACTGCTCTAGAATAACAATATGATAAGTTTTGACTCTGTTTGTCTATGTAGATATAAATGTACGTTGTAGCATATATGTAAGTGTGGGTAGGGGATGTGTGTGTCTATGTGTATCTCTGGGTGTATGTGTGTATATGCAATGTTTATACAAGGGTGTGTCTACATGCCTTTATTTATACATACGCGTATATATACACACACAAACACACATACGCACATACATACATACATATATATATATATATATATATATATATATGATGCCTACACATAAACTAGTGAATCTGTTAATATTTTCGCACAAGTAATTATACAAGTGTGTATGTTCGTGTGTGTACGTAAAGTAAAACCACACATATATACACATTATCATTGGCATCGATTAAATTTATAAAAATATGCATATGGAGATGTATTCACATAAACGCTTTGTAACTAAGATATTGTTTTTATATATTTTTCAACAAACATATTCAATAAATATTTTTGTGTGTATGCGTGTTTGTCATAGGAAAATGAAATATCAGACGTTCTAAGAAAGGTTTCATTCGAATGACCTTTTGTTCCACTTCATTCAGAAGAAATATCTTCGCAATTGTTCCACAATACAGGCATTATAATAAACATGAGTTAGATGCAATATATTCCTAATATATGAGTGTAGAGAGCACTTTTATGATTTTGTACTACAAAATAAACAGGAACTATATTTATGTCTGTGCATTCACCGAGTTACCAAAAGACACAGGATACACGTACACGCATTAACAGACACTCATGCATGCACACATACATACGTACGTACATTCGTACATTACATGCACGTACTTATACGTGTATATAAGTCTATATATATATATATATTATATATATATATATATTATATATATATATACAAGAGGAGGCTGCTCAATGGGCGAATCTTCCTGGGAAAATCAAGAATCATATTCAAGAGTCATCTGTGATGTTTTGTTACTTACTATTAACGTGTCAAATATGAAAGTTGGATGAAGCGAAGATGACTTATTGGGTTGGCCGGCGTGCATTTCACTGATACTTTCTCTTTCTTAAGTAAATCTGTATTCTGTACCGCGTAATACTTGTTATTTATAGATTATAGAAGTCATATATGTGCTTATTTATTATTCTTGTTTTGGTTGGCTGGTCGGTAAGTCGGATGCTTACTTTATTATATGTTTTTTCTTGTTTTCATTTTCTTTGTGAATTCTCATTCGAAATATCCCTCACTCTAGCCTACGTCTATTACTTTATACCCATACACATGTCCCAATATTTATGATACATTTATATAATATACTTATACACAGTGCATACATACGTAAATATATACATCATGTATATATACATACATTCTCCATTTAAGATGCCTTAAATGAATATAAGCATACATTCAGTTGCGTGCATCTACAAAGGCACATATCTAAAAAGCAATCATCTACACGCGGGCGAGCACACCCAGATAAACACCTAAATACTAAATACACATATTCACACAACATAAATACAGGTACACACACGTAAAAATACACACTCAACCACTTATTTAAAAACCTCGATAACCGGCAACGACTAAAATAAAACTCAAATATGCCGTAAGCTCTCATCAATCCCAATAAAGGGTGAAAATCGATTAATAGTAGTCATTATTTTGGCAGTGTCCCAGCATGGCCACAGCCTCTGGTTCAAATCGCTACTGGATAAATAGAATTTTTTTTAAAATATCAAAAAAAACAAAACATATCTACATTTGTGTGTCACTAGGTAAGAATGTGTGTGCTTTGGATCAGGAACTGCATTGTTGGATTCTTAGAGGCACAGTCCTGATATATAACGTGACATTTTAAAACCCGGTAGAGTTCATCTATTTCCAGCTTTGAAAACAACCGACTTCACGGAGAGTGAGAGGCTGACTGGCTGATATGCACTCCCACACCTTATACGTCTTACTTTCCAGCTTTACTCGGTTCATCTTCATAGCATTTATGAGTATGGTGAAATCCTAGCTTTCTACATAATTCTCAGTGAATTATTCTTTCTAGGTTGTCATGTCTTTATTGTATTGTTTCTGTATTACTTCATTCACTAAATACATGAGTAATACGTATTTCTTTTGATTTAAATAACCTACATTGTTAATGTCTATTTTGGCTTTTATCGAGTTAGTCCTCAATGCCTAATTATGTGCTGCTGCAAACAAACATTCTATTTCCCTTCTCAGCCTTCCTTTCTGCACTACAGCCACAGTTACTACGATTTCGGCAACTATCTTTGGCAATGCAGAACATTCTCTTGCCAATCAGATAATCTTTCTTCTTTTTATCTAGTTTTTACCAACATTTAGCTTTTTTCCCTATCTCTGTTACATTAGCAGCTCTTAATAAACGGATGTGGTACGCTTGGTTGGGTCCTTTTGAATGAAAAGAATTCCTCTTTTTACCATTCATTCTGGTACAATTCCATACTGTACAAAGCCTTACATAAGTTTTTGTAGCTTAGGATGCAAATTCGTTAATACTTTGAACAGAAAACCCTGAACTAGGTCCGGATCAGCTGCTTTCGAAACTTCGTCTTGCAAAATCTGGTTTGAATATCTTCCAACGTCATGATAATGTCCACTTGTATTTCTATGTCATTAGAATCTTCTGTTGTATGGAACCAGGGTGCTCTTTTATTTTATATATCACAGGCACCCATCATCGTTCCCATCACATCACCAACTCTTTTATCTGGACTTCTAGTAATGTCATTTATTGTAGCTCCTGCTCTTTCTGCCCTTCCCTGTACATCGGTCAAACGCGACGCTGCTTGGCCGACCGGTTCGCGGGGCACCTCCGAGACATCATATTCCGCAATGACACCCTGGTATCGCGCCATTTCCGCTCTACCGGTCATTCACTACGAAATCTGTGGGCGTTCGGACAGTCTTTTCACAGGGACCATTAGAACTTCTGCCTTCGCTGTGAACAGGATTTCAACTTCTCTCTTCCCTCCTTTGTACTACATAGGCTCAACTTCCCTCCTCTCTTCATCTGACACCTACCGCCTCTCTTCCCTCCTACCTACATCCTCTTTTCATTGATAACACTCCCCACTCCACAGTTCACATCACCTACCACACCACCACACCACACTACCCCACACTTCTCCCCACACACTAGCACCGACTACTTCCCAGCACCCACACCTCACACTGTCATCTACACACCCACACACGATCTGCAATAGCGTCATCACACATACTACTATATGAGCAACTACACACTGTGTAACTCAGTACGTACACCACTCAACATCACGCACACTCCCACACTCACACAAGCATATAATATCTGAACGGAGACAATATATACTCCCACGCCCACACAATACATAACACCTGAACACATGGTATATATGCATACACACGCTACAAACACAAAATTAACTTACGACCACATACACACCATACACATGAACACTGTTTGGTCACAGGCATATGAACACACACACATATGTGCATACATTACGTGAAAAAGTACACTCCAATTGTTGCGCATAACACACGCACGTTACACACGCACACACATACGCACTCACTCAGATACACCTCAGTCAGTAGCTCCTATTGACACACACACACTCTTACACATTCGCACGCAACTTTCTCAGATAGACACATGTGCACCTACATTTGGGATCACCAGTACTTTTTTATCTCCCTTTCTTTCAACCTCTTCTTTCAAACATATTTCCTAATAATTGGCCATGCTTGACCGCTGAATCTACAAGTTTCTATTTTATATTCTCTCTCGGATTATTTGTTTAATTTGTCTTATTCCTTTCTGTTGAAAAGCGTAGACTCGAAACGTAAAAGACTGTTTCATTATTCCCGATGGTCAAACTAATACACCTGCCTGTTGCTCAGCACCTGTTTTCGTCTTTTGTTTTCTATAGATTTCAACTATATATGTATGTGGTTGGTTATATATATATATATATATATATATATATATATATAATATATATATATATATATATGCGCCCTCCGATCTTTCCCCCTCTTCCTCCCCTCTTCCTCCCATCCTCCTTAATCCCTTCTTCTCCTTTTTCTTGGTCACTGATTCTGTCCCCTGCCTTCCAGCCTCTTTGATTCCCTCTCTCTCTGTCTCTCTTTTTCTCTCTCCTGCGACCTGCTGCTTCTTAAACCATTCTGTTGGCCTTCGTATCTCGACCAACATGTGTCCCCGCTACCGAAACGGTAATTATTCTACGCCAGCTATGTTGTTGTTGTGTTTTTGTCTAATTGGTCTAAAGTCGTATGACAACCATCGTTATATGGTTTGTTTATTCATTACTGTTTTCAATTTCGTTTTCGTCTCTTGTATTCACATCCGTCTTGTGCGTTCACATTCCTGTCTTCTACCAAGAAACTAATGCTTACAGCGTAGTTTTTGTCTTGGCTGGCTGGCCGAGTAGTTGGAGCAAATATCAGAATGAACAGCCGAAATTTGCTATGATGATTCGGTGTCTGACTGAAGATTGAAGGCTTCGAATGATTTGTCTGTGTTCCGTGTTCGTCCCTTCTGTATTTCACGTTCATTATATATAAAAACATTCATTCTTATATTATTGCGGCGTTACGTGCACCCCCCGTTGTTTGTCCAATTTTTAAAACCATGCACGACTTTATACACACTGTCTTTACTACCCGCCATTGCTTCTTCACCAAACTTTTTGGCGCCCTCCGATTCTTCCCCTCTCTTCCTCCCCTTCCTCCATCCTCCTTAATCCCTTCTTTCTCCTTTTCTCTTGGTCACTGATTCTGTCCCCTGCCTTCCAGCCTCTTTGATTCCCTCTCTCTCTGTCTCTCTTTTTCTCTCTCTCCTGCGACCTGCTGCTTCTTAAACCTTCTGTGGCCTTCGTATCTCGACCAACATGTGTCCCCGCTACCGAAACGGTAATTATTTCTACGCCAGCTATGTTGTTGTTGTGTTTTTGTCTCATTTGGTCTAAAGTCGTATGACAACCATCGTTATATATGTTTTGTTTATTCATTACTGTTTTCAATTTCGTTTTCGTCTCTTGTATTCACATCCGTCTTGTGCGTTCACATTCCTGTCTTCTACCAAGAAATCTAATGCTACAGCTTAGTTTTTTTCTTGGGGCTGGCCGAGTGGAGCAAATATCAGAATTGAACAGCCGAAATTGCTATGATGATTCGGTGTCTGACTGAAGATTGAAGGCTTCGAATGATTTGTCTGTGTTCCGTTTGTCCCTTCCTGTTATTCACGTTCATTATATATAAACAACATCATTCTTATATATATAATATATATAATATATTATATATTACATATATTATATATATTATATATATATATATATATTATATAATACATATATACATATGTATTGATGAATATATATATATATATACACACATATATATATGTATATATATATGTATATATGTATATATATAGACATACATCTATATATATATATATATATATATATATAATGTAGTATATATATTATACATACCAATATATATAATATATATATATATATATATATATATATATATATATATATATACCATATGTATTTTTGTGCGTGCGCATATGGAATAGTATTTATTCCCCTCAGACTATAGAGTACCAGTTTATAGGAAAGGAAGTGAAATGGGAAGTTGTGACAGTCATGCTTTATGATATTAATGATCTTTCACAAGGATAACAGCATCGCAAGTGAAGCGATTCAAACTAAAGTCGGATCAGAGAAGATATTCAGTTCAACTCGACTTCCTGCCATACATCAGTACCTCCCATATCTATATCTGTGTGTGTGTACGTACACTTCATCTCCATGAATATACATACATACATAAATACACACGCACGGGTATATATACATTACTTGTATATATATATATATATATATATATATATATATACATACATATTACACATATATACATATGTACATTATTACAAACACAAATGCCCATATATATGTGTGTGTGTAGTGTGCGTGTTATTTACTGACACACGCACATACATGGGCATATATGTTGGTATTAACTAATAGAAGACAAATTACCCGATACTATATTTAAGTGTAAAAATCTATCTCGGTCAATGCAACTAGCTCGTTATTTTACTGTTTGTAATACTTTTCTATGTTTTGGTTTGGAAATGAACGTGTTACTGAGAACACCAAATGGAATCAACTTCCAGCAACTACGTAAATTTCTTTTTGTCTCTTAAAATCAACATGTTTCTCAGTTATATGACGACAGCAAGACAGCCAGAGGTCATGTTATGCAACAAGTGGTTGCTGTATGTATTTGAAGCTCATCAATAGAACGTATCATAGTTCTAATTGTGATCTAGTCTCTGCCAGTACGGGCATCAACCCTTGACATGTTTCTGTCATATTAGTTCTCTCTTCATTATATCATTGCCATCTATGTTTTTGTCAAGATAGGATTAAGTTGATGTTAGTAATTTAGTTGTTTTCTTCTTTCCGTAAAGTAGTTTATATTCATTATATATATTTCCTCATCACATCAAATAAGATGGTTAAATTTTAACTTTTGTTTTTCACGTTCATGGCTAATTTCTTTTGCAATTTAATAATATGTCGCCTAACTTTCAGCGTTTAGAAAATCTAGTGGTTAACTACTGCAATATCCTGCTACAACTATCACTAATTGAACTGCTGCTCCACTCGTAAAGAGCTTTAATGCAGTTTTTGTACTGAAAATTACTCACAAGATGTGGTCACTGAAGAATACAGAACACGGAGTTGTGAAGTGGGATCGAAACTGATACATATCATTCATTAGTGATCAGCTTAAAATTACCGCTCTCTAATACATACATACATACATACATACATACATACATACATACATACATACATACATACATACATACATACATACATACATACATACATACATACTACCGATTTCAGCAAAATGAATGAATGTTTCTTTATTTGATCAGTATTGCTTTGATAGAGCAATGTTGTGAAAGACAAGACGAGAGAAATGGTAAGAGGAAAGGAGACAGTGATTATAAATTGCGTTCCGAATGTTGTTTGCCTGGACATGAATTTTGTCGTATTTATAAGAAAGCAGACATCTAGAAGGATGAAAATATCAGGGGTGCTAAAGAGGTGTGGGGTCGTTTGAACTCTCCGTACGCTAGGAAGATTAGAGATGAAGTGGATGACAATATATTTCACTTGACAAGGTAGCACGTGGTTAATAACTGTTACCTTCTTCCATTGTCCCGTAGTGAGAAGTAAGTTATATTTCCCTGTCATGGGAATGAAATGGGAATGAGCTGTAAGGGGACAATGGGATCTTTTCGGTTTGAACGGAAGTTCGTAACATAATTTCTAGGTAACTAAAAAAATTTAAACTTCGTATACTGGTAGAATGTGTTTATAAAACATCATTTTCTCTTGGCTTTATTGAGAAAATTCTATAGTTTGTAAGATATTTCGTCTTTAATTTCTTGAATTTCGGCAATTTTAACCAATCGCTGACCGTCCATTGAGGTGAATGCATTCTGTGCGTCATCAATATGTCACTCGTTTAAGAAACAGATTGGGTTTATTTACATTTGTGATGAAAAAAAGATATCTTTCCCCCACCCCTAACCCTAACCTTAACCCTAAGTAACCCTAAATCTAAAATAGATTGAAATGCAATAGATCGATACTAGGGTTATAATTATGGGTGACAATTTCATACGACACTGCTAGGGAAAATGGGAGTTTTTCGTAGCGGTGTCAAATGAAACTATCACCCATAATTATGATCCTAGTATCGATCTATTGCATTTCAACCTATTTTAGATTTAGGGTTAGTTAGGGTTAGTTATGGTTAGTTAGGGTTAGGGTTAGGGGTGGGGGAAGGAGATCTTTTTTTCTTCACAAATGTAAATAAACCCAATCTGTTTCTTAAACGAGTGACATATTGATGACGCACAGAATGCTTTCACCTCAATGGACGGTCAGCGATTGGTTAAAATTGCCGAAATGCAAGAGATTAAAGACGAAATATCTTACAAACTATAGAATTTTCTCAATAAAACCAAGAGAAAATGATGTTTTATAAACACATTCTACCAGTATACGAAGTTTAAAATTTTTTAGTTACCTAGAAATTATGTTACAAGCTGCCGTTCAAACCGAAAAGATCCGACAATGTTTTTGAGATTCCGGTTCGAATGTAAGGCAGGTTTGAAAGGGTTCTCAACAGTTATTAGTAGCAGTGGTAGAGTGTTTATGATGAATATGTATGCATGTATGTATATATGTGAGGTAATAGTTTCACTTTGATAGTGAAATTATTAAAGTGAAATTGTTTGACATTACAATAGAGAGATGTTGTTTCACTTCTGACACGTAATACTGAAATAGTGTAAGAGATAAGAGATTACTCGTATCATTACGCACTAGGCAAGAAGCTGAAAGTTTTTTGGCCCATGACACTGCATGAACCGTAAGTAACGCATGTGTAAAATTTGAATGATATAGGTTGGGTACTTCTCGAGATTTAGAGATTCACACAGACAGACACACACAAACACACACACTGACACACAGACAGACTGATACACATTCTCATCTTTATATATATACATATATCAGATGAGTTAGAGATGTAAGTGTACATATTTAGAGTCTTAATTTTATTTCTATACGCTACAAATTCACCCCACAATACTCGCCCTCTAACTTACTATTCACCTGCATTATCTTGTGCTTTTACCTGTGCTCTGAAGTTCTTATTTTGTATAATTACCTCATTGATAATCAGATTCGTTTTCAAGAAATGATATGTGTGAAATAGTAATGAATTGTTAATGACAATGAATAATTAATCAATTCTGTAATTATCATCAAGCGTAGAAATAAGTGAATCACATATTGGAATCATGTTTACAAAATATATACAGGAGGAAAAGGCGATTAAAAGGAATTAGAGATAATTTAGGGAGACAAACACTAAAATAAATAAACCGTGGCTGATTAAATGGCGCAGCTACTGAAAGAGAAAATATTGCCATCACTACAATAGAAATTTAGAGAGAGATTAAGGCAACAAATAAAGTTGAAGGAAGAGAAGTTAAAGGATGTGGACAAGGAGGGGGAGGGGGAAGAAGAAGAAGAAGAAGAAGAAGAAGAAGAAGAAGAAGAAGAAGAAGAAGAAGAAGAAGAAGAAGAAGAAGAAGAAGAAGAAGAAAGAAGAAGAAGAAGAAGAAGTAGAAGAAGAACACCACCACCAACAACAACAGCGAAAATGACAACAATAATAACAACAACGACAATCTGCAACAACGAAAACACGAAGAAAATGTTTTAGTGCATCAATATGAGGAGAAAAAGTACAATACCTTAAGGGACTTAATAATAATAATAATAATAATAATAATAATAATAATAATAATAATAATAATAATAATAATAATAATAATAATAATAATAAATGCCCTGATGCAGTACCAGGCAGTGGCTCTCATGGCTTCTGATCTTAACTGATTGGAAGTGTTATCGTGTACATTGTTTTGTCTTGGTATAAAAGATGGGCCACAGCAAATATTCTGCGCAATACCACAGATTTGCTTGTCAGTTGTTTGACCGTAACCAGTTGAGCATGTCCCTTAGTGGCTGACGATATGTGCATCTCTGATCACGAGCAGAAGTAGTGGGGAGCATCATAGCCATGTGTTGAGAGGGATTCTTTGGGGTTTGAATAGTTCACCTCTGGAAACATGGGTGGTTCTTTCAACATCCTTAAACAACCCTTATTCAGGGACCGTTTGAGCGGGATGGGCTACTCAACCTGAAGAAAATTCTAACTGGGCCCCACCTGCAAGGTCATGTGCTGTTTATCTTGATATGAGATCACCATGTCGCGCACATATGGTTGTGATGCATGTGCCTGGTGTACCTTTATCAGACGGGTTGTCATGATGGATATATTGGGCTTCGTATATTTTACCCCGGTGTCACTTTGATGGCATGAACTGCTCTCTCACTCAATAATAATAATAGTAATAACTTCTTAGCAACAGGTGTGTAGATGAGAGGAATATCACAAGAGGTTTTACATGAAGGGTGAGGTGAAGGAAATGGAAAAGATGGTGAGATGAGATTGACGCACCATTAATGTTATCACAAACTAACTGATTGTATGAATGATGCAGTTCTCACAATACATGGGAAATTCCAACTAGGCAAATCAAGGAATCCTACAAATGCAGGAAAAGCCTTACAACCAAAGGCATCAGTCTTTGCCCAAAAGTTGTTCTCTAATCTACAGGCGTATCGCTATGTGTGGCGTATCCACTGTGCGTGTCTTTACTTAAGTAGCTGTGGCATCCCAAGTTCCTTCTAGGAGGCGAATGAATACATTGAATTATAGTTTGAAATCCATTCCTTCAATGTTGGTATTTTTCAAAAGTTGTTTCAACTGGCTAGGATATTCTTGTAGATTTGGCAAGAAAACCTTATCATTATGGCAACAATTAAGTGTTTCCTGCGGAAATCTATGTTAATGACATTGCGGGAATACTACGTTCTCTCACCAATCGTAAATTGAGAATTTTGTTGTTCTTTTATTATATTCCGTCTTCTTATTTGAGCTCTGTCTGCCATAAGATAATTCTGTATTTCATCTTCGTCCATATTTTTCCTTCTTTCTTGAACTCTGTTTCTCATATCTTGAAGGCAATTCTGCCTTTCATCTTCGTCCATATGTTGCCTTTTTTGTTAAACTCTGTTTCTCTTATTGTCTAAGTACAGCTGTTTTGCTCTTGACTCATGTGTCCTCGATTCTGTTGGTCTCTATCTTATTTTGAAAATACATTTCTCTTTGGTCCTGGCTCATTTGTTCTATC
Organism: Octopus sinensis; assembly: GCF_006345805.1. Classification (NCBI taxonomy): domain Eukaryota; kingdom Metazoa; phylum Mollusca; class Cephalopoda; order Octopoda; family Octopodidae; genus Octopus; species Octopus sinensis. The sequence goes on from NC_042997.1 coordinate 70,850,705, forward strand.
CATTGCTAATTTATTTCCGTTCTATCCCATAGGATACGCTCCCTTTCCTCTTCACTTATTTCGTTTCTTCTGTGTCTCATCCTCGCGCGATGTTTATTCGTTATTTCTTCCTGCTTGTCCTCGCACAATCGGTCTCTCCTTCTACGCTGATGTTCACGTTCTGCGTCTCTATGCGACAGTGTTTATTTCCACCACGCGACACTTATTATCGCAAACATGTTCTAACTAACCCAAACTATATACACGAACATATATATATATATCACGTGATCACGTGATCAACGAGGCCATCAGATGTTGTTATACATCGCTGGTGACTCAAACGCTGGTCTAGCCTTCGAATGACGCCACTCCGCTGCTTAAGCGAGCAGGCCAAAGAGTGGTGAAAGAGTACAGCAGGGATCACCACCCCCTGCCCGTGGAGCTTTAGGGTGTTTTAGCTCAATAAACACTCACAAAGCCTGGTCTGGAATCGAAACCGCGATCCTACGACCGCGAGTCTGCTGCCCTAACCACTGGGCCATTGCGCCTCCACACACACACACACACACACACATATATATATATGTGTGTGTGTGTGTGTCTGTGTGTGTGTGTGTGTGTGTGTGTGTGTGTGTGTGTGTATGTCTGTGGGTTTCCTTTAATTTTTGTTACTTATACACATCAACATATGAACCAAAAATATAGAAAGGAAGAGACAACGTTGTATACCGAAACCAAAAGATGTTTTTTTAGCTGAGGTGTAATTTTATAATGAAAACAAATTCAAAATTTAAATTTTGGAGCAAAACACATACGACACGTTATCTGGTGTGTGGCTGCAGTTGAAATGGGTTAAAACAAATGTGTGTGTGTGTGGATGGGCCTTTAATAGCAGTTTAAGTCCAGTCGCAGAAAGACATTCAAAACGGCAACACGCACAGTCATATACATACAAACGTACACATACATGCACACACATACACAAACTCATACCTACAGAGAGAGGCAGTCAGACAGACAGTAAGTGTCCGATAGCCCAGAACGAAGTTTTCACCACTCTCACTCTCTCTCTCTCTCTCTCTCTCTCTCTTCCTACCTGCTGTTTTTCCACCGTCTGGAATTGTTTTAGTTGTGTCTTCAAGCTCTTTCTCTCCCACTCTCTCTCCCAGAATTATCTTGCTATTAATACAATAAATATCCAAAATGATTCAGTGTTTCAATTGAAAAACGCATACTAATGTTTTAGGGAGTTTTTGTTTAGGATATGGTATCCAATATTTGCTGTGGTTGAAAACACAAAACAAACACTACCTACGTTTGAGTCACCACTCACTCCTTTCTCTCACTCTTTCTCTCCCTCTCTCTCTTATTCTCTCTCTCACTCCCTCTCTGTCCCTCCTATGTCAGCAGTTAATGATGAAAAAATAAAGGACGTCGTTCTACATATGTGCTTGTACATAATCAGGTGTACAAATGTACAAATTGAAATGCAAAAGAACGAAATAATAAATGGACTTATGAATGAAAGTTTGGTAATTGCGTTTAATTCCAACACGCGACTCTTATCGTTGCAAACACGTTTTAAATAATCTAAACTATACACACATATACATTCATATATATATATATATATATATATATATATATATATATATGTCTCGAGTTGTAGCTGTAATTCAAAAGGATCTAAGAACTATGCATGTCTGTGGAGTTAGTTTTATCCCTATGTGGTAATGAAAAGTGAAAGTGACATCCAATATTTGCTTTGTCTATGTATCTATGTATGCACTTTTCTTTGGATTTATGTATCTATTGTCTCTCTCACTTTCTCTCTTTCTCTTTCTCTTCCTTTGTGACATTCTTCTTTCCCGCTTTTGACTTAATGTGTATATGTATCCGTGTATCTACTTTTCTTGCGATGTGATAAACATTTAAAAACACAAAACGAACGCCGTCACCAACCACTGTCTCTTTCACTGTCTCTTTCTCTCTCTCTCTTTCTCACTCACTCACTCTCTCTTTCTCTCTTACTTCCTCTCTGTCCCCCCTCTCTCTCCCTCTCGTTTTTCCATTTCTTTGAAGTGTGACACATACATGTACGTAAAAAAAAACAAAAATTTAGTGTATTAATATCATAGATAATAATAATAATAATAATAATACAAAGAAGAAGAACAACAACAACCACAAAAACAAAAAAAACAACAGCAGTAACAACAACAACAATAACAACAGCAATAAAAACTACAATATAAAATGGAAAAGAAAAAGAATTCGTTCAAATTTTGGCACGAGATCAGAAATTGTAGGGAAAAAGGTTAAGTCGGCTGCATCGACTCAAACTCACGTATTTTTTATATCCTGAAATGGTAAGAGACAAAGCTGTTTTGGCGGAATCTGAACTTTAGGTAAAGAACCAGAACAAATATCGCTAAACACTTCTGGAGTTAGGCTGACAATTCTTTCAGGTCGGCGCCTTGATAATAACTATTCTGCAAGAGCCATAAGGCCTGAAATTCTAGTGGGATTTGAAGTTGATCGCGTCGGTCCCGGTAATAGATTGGTACATATTTCATAGGCTCTAAAAGTGTAGAAGGCAAAATCGGTGTGGGAAAAATTGGAACTCAAAAGGTAAAGATGGACGGAATGCCGCTAACTGTTTTGTGCAGCTTGTTAATATTTCTACCAGCTCGCCGCTTTAAAAATAACAATGGGCATTTTTACTAGAGGCAGATGGCTTGTAATTTAGAGAAGAGTAATAGTCAACTGGTACCTATTTCATTGACCCGAAATGAAGGGAAAATTCAACCTTGGTGGCATATAAATTCAGAACTTAAAGCCGGAATAAATGCCGCTAAGCATTTTGCTTGGCATAGTAACAATTCTGACAATTTAAGGATCTGTGTGGTTTGAAACACTATCTCCAATTGTGATCCAATTGTTTTCAAATTTGTTATATAGTTTAGGTTTTGTATACTAATTATGAAAATAAAAATCATTTTCCCTATAGATCTCTAATTAAAAAGTTATTAGCCTCTGAAGTTTTCAAAATTTGGGTATTTTGGCCAATAGAAGTGGGCAAAGAACTCTGTTTCCATAGTAACCAAGGAGTGTAACCATCATGTATTTCATAACCTTTTGCAAACAATTCTGCTTCCATAGTAACCAAAGATGCTGCGCATGCGCATAGGGAGTGTAACCACCACGTGTTCCATTATTGTTTGTTTTCATAGCAGTTGGAATTCGATTCCAGAATGCTATAGAGGTTTTAGAGCAGTGAGGTGATGGCCACACTTTTAAACCCTTCCCGTTTGATGGAAAAAGTGAAGACGGAAGAGGATACAGCTTATTTCTTGATACCAGAAAAGAAGATTTGTAAGAAAGGACACCCCATAAAGAAAAAACAATTTGTGGGAATCTGTACTGGCGTTGCCAACGGAGAGGCTGCAATGTGTCGGTGCTTCTCCGAAAAGATACATGGTTGGAAGGTGGCTTCCTTTCTCTGAAAATAATGCTTCTTTTTTTAATACGCCTGAGTCAAGAAAATGACCTCAGTCTGTTTCTGTACGCAAGAACTGGGTATGAATCCGAGCACAGTTGCTCATTACAACAATTATGTTCGTGAGTTGTGTGGGGAGGAACCACCTCTGAACTGGGTTGCGGAGCAGTTCCTCCCCACGCAACTCATGAACATAATTGTAATGAGCAACTGTGCTCGGATTCATACCCAGTTCTTGCGTACAGAAACATACTGAGGTATGACCTTGCAGGTGGAGCCCAGTTAGAATTTTTTTCTGGTCGAGTAACCCATCCCGCTGAAAAGGTCCCTGAATAAGGATTGTTTAAGGATGTTGAATGAACTACCCATGTTTCCAAAGGTGAATTATCCAAACCTCCAAGAATTCCTTTCAACACACGGTTATGATACTCCCCCACTACTTCTGCACATGATCAGAGATGCACATATCATCAGCCACTAAGGGATATGCTCAAACAGTCAAGGTCAAACAACTGACAAGCAAATCTGTGGTATTGAGCAGAATATTTACTGCAGCCCATCTTTTACACCAAGACAAAACAATGTACATGATTACACTTCCAATCAGTTAAGATCAGATGCCATGAGAGCCACTGTCTGGTACTGCATTATTATTATTATTATTGTTATTGTTATTGTTGTTGCTGTTGTTGTTGTTGTTGTTGTTGTTGTTGTTGTTATTCCGGTCACTGCTGGAATCGAACTCGGAATCTTGGGGTTAGTAGGCCGCGGGCAGATGGCGTAGTGGTTAAGAGCGAGGGCTACTAACCCCAAGATTCCGAGATCGATTCCAGGCTGTGACCTGAATAATAATAATAATAATAATAATAATAATAATAATAATAATAATAATAATAATAATAATAATAATAATAACTCCCATAAATACCTTAGGAATGAGAACCCAGGTTCGAAATTTCCCCAAGACACCTGATGAAGGCTGGAAGGTATATCAGCCGTAACGTTGTGTTAACAACAAACAAGATGAGGTCAAATATCCATCAAATATAAATTATGTAAATAATGTAATAAATGTATGTTTTAAGCAATGTTTTGACTGTTATTTCTTGCAACTGCAGTTGGTTCGCGTATGTTTTAATGTTTTTCACTGTTTACTTTGCTCGCGTATATTTTAATGTTTTGACTGTTATTTCTAGCAACTCCAGTTGGTTTGCTCGTAGCTTTGTAATAATTTGCGCGCGTATGATTTGAGGATTTTTCACTGTTATTTCTAATGTTTTGACATGCCGGCGCCCGCTCACTTCTCGCTACTCTGACAGATGATCGAAGAGGCAGTGAATGCGCTGTTTTCTGATTTGCCTAAAATTCTGAAAATTATTAAACTTTAAACACCTTTAACATTTTCGCAAATTTTTTCTGGAATAAATGAATAACAAATTTGGATTCAGTGTCACAAATAACATCTATATGGTACATTAAGAAAATTTTCTAAATATTTCGAGAAAACAGTGACTCAAACCACAAAGTTCCGAATTTAATAATAACAATAATAATAATAATAATAATAATAATAATAATAATAATAATAATAATAATAATAGTAGTAGTAGTTTCAAATTTTGGCACAACGCCATCAATTCCAGGAGGAGGGGATAAGTCGATTACATTGCCCACAGAACTCAACTGGCAGAAATTAGTACCATTGATCCAGAAATGACGAAAGGCAAATTCGACCTCGGTGGCAGTTGAATTCAGAAACTAAAGCCGAAAGAAATGCTGCTAAGCATTCTGTCCGGCATGGTAACAATTATGTCAACTCAACGCTTTAACAACGACAACAATAAAAATAATGATAACAAATACAATAATAGCAACAAAACCAACCACAAAAATTGAGGCAGGAAATTTAAAAGAAAATGAATATAAACAATAACATGGAAGACGATCACGATATCTATGAATGATGACAGCGGTGCTGACCTCCAAGGAAACTAGATTCTAGAAAACAGCAACAGCGACAGCAAATACAATGACAGCAACACCGTAAACAGCAGCAGCACTGGCAACATTTGAAGTGACTGGAGCAACAACAACAATGAACATACGTTTTCTCACCTGGAGTACCCTCTTGTTGAGCCCGGTCTTTTGGGCCAGCTGCTTCAAGTCTTTTGTGTCTGGATTGTGATTCAGGGCGAAGTAGGATTTGAGCGTGCGCAGCTGGTGATGTTTGAACGACGTGCGCATGCGTTTCTGCCGAGGCGTCGAGTACGCATCTCTCTCGAGATCATTGGTCGAGCGATCGAGACCTTCGGCCGTTGTCATGCCACCTGCTTGCAGTAAATTTGAAGAGGGAGGAGAGAAGAGAACACAAATGATTGAATTGAATACATGCAGTGACACATGGATACACACACACACGCACACACTCATATATATATATATATATATAATATATATATATATATATATATAATATATATATATATATATATATATATATATTATATATATATATATATATATTTATATTTACATATATTATTAATGTATATGTAGACATATATGTATGTGTGTATATCTTTATATATATATATAAACATTTATATACATACACACACACATACATATATATATGTATATATATAGAGAGAGAGACGGAGGGAGAGGGAGAGAGAGAGGAGGGTACATATAAACATATACATATATATGCGTATGTGTGAAGGTATATACTTATGAATATATGTGTGTGTGTGTATCTATGTTTTTATGTCTGTATGTATGTATATATGTATATGTATGTATATGTATGTATGTATGTATGTATGTATGTATGTATGTATGTATGTATGTATGTATGAATGTATGAAGTGAGGAGAAGGCAAATATGTATAGATATATGGATAACAAGAGAGACTGAGGGTTAGAGACAGATAGAGAGAGTGAGGGAGAGAAAGAGAGAAAGAAAGAAAGATATGAATGAATGAAGGAAGGAGGGAAGGAAGGAAGGAAGGAAGGAAGGAAGGAAGGAAAGAAGGAAGGAAGGAAGGAAGGAAGGAAGGAAGGAAGGAAGGAAGACAGGAAGGAAGGAAGGGATATGAGGCATAGACAAAACGAGAGACGGGTATACATATATGGCGTATACATTTACACTCTAATAATGGCTGAAATGAATCACTGATATTGCCTGGTTTTTTAAAACTATATAAACTTATTAACCCACTTGTACTCTGAAAACTGACAGCAAATACATTTATCCTGTATGATAGTTATGAAAACTTTAAGATGATAAATTTAAGAATAGAATACATTGTATATTTTTAGAAAGAGATATTTACGCATGTACGAAATTTGCAGTAATGTAACTTGTTAATAAAAATATGACATATTTCATTTGAATTATACAGTCGATCCTATACACTGAATTTAGTAAATTGCTCAAGAGATAGATATCACGAATTAAACAAACACTAAAATGCTTCATTGCTCACCAGAAACAGCTGATCCAAAGTCAAAGATTTCTGAAGTTCAATAACGCCACAATCAGACTGAAGAATAAGCCGCTTTATGAAGAGCTTGTATGAAGAAGCGGATGTCAGGAACGAGCTTCATTATTGACCTTTTTTTCCTTGCATCGACAATATACACTCACATACATGCATATTGGCTTACACACATACAGAGGCTCACTCATACATACACACACGAAGGGATTAATTTGAAGCTATTCCCTTCGAGTGACAATAAATATATTGATAAACAACGTCATTTATTATGTGATTATAATGTTAGACATATAGATAGATACATGGACAGACAAACTGACGCGCAGACATACAGACTGACGTACTTATAAATGGATAAACAAACTGTCAGACAGACAGTTAGTTAGGCTAGATAGATAGATAGATAGATAGATAGATAGATAGATAGATAGATAGATAGATAGATAGATATTAATTTTTGTGGTTACTTGAGAAAATTAGAAATATAATCAAAGCACCATGGAAACTTGCAAAATAACAGATTTGCAGAATGCTATAAATATTCTTTTCTACTCTAGGCACAAAGCCCGAAATTTTTGGGGAAGGGGGAGGCCAGTTCTTTAGATCGACCTTATTTCGCAACTTGTACTTAATATATCAACCCCTAAAGGATGAAATGCAAAGTCGACCTCGGCGGAATTTGAACTCAGAACGTAGAAGCAGACGAAAGAAGGCTATAAATATTCTTTTCTACTCTAGGCACAAGGCACGAAATGTTTTTCGTTGAAGAGGCATTTGATTAGCTCGACCCCAGTACGCAAGTGGTACTTAATTCGTCAGTGTATCTACATACGGATTTGTTTCTAATTTTTTATGTTTATATATATTTTGTATATGTGTATATACGCTCCATAATACACATGGTTTAGTAATTCAACGGCAAAGCGTTTACACTGAATATGAAAACTTAATCCCAAAATGTTCGCGTCGTTCTGTTTTTTTTTAAAGATTCCTTAATTAACTAATAACTTTTAAGAAATTCTTTCTTCAAATATGTTTGTTTGTATGTGTGTATATGAGATATATTTTATGTTTTAGCTCCAGTCAGCCAGCTAGCTGTGACTACAATTATTACAGATAGTGTACCTGGTACCATATTATTTAATGAATTATTCTCGTCGTTGATTTGGCTAGTTGCATTACAACTGGTTGGGATGACTACATATAGCTTCAAAAGCTGGTCCATTAAGGTAGATAGATGGACAGACTGATGTGAAGTATCTGTGGTGAGAGCAATTTCGGGCAAGAAAAATAATGCAAAATGAAACTTTTAGGGACAAGAGTGAGACGTAGGACTGTATATGTGTGCATACACCTCTATGTATATATAGGTGCCTATGACTGTGTATTTTTGTTTTTGTGTGTGTATAAGTATGTGTGTGACTGTGTTTTGTGTGTTGTGTATGTATGTGTGTGTGTGACTGTGTTTTGTGTGTTGTGTATATATGTGTGTGTGACTGTGTTTTCTGTGTTGTGTATGTGTGTGTGTGTGTATGTGAGAGAGAGAGAGAGAGAAAGAGAGAGAGAGAGAGAGAGAGAGAGAGAGAGAGAAGAGAGAGAGAGAGAGAGAGAGAGAGAGAGAGAGAGAGTGTTCGTGAGAGTGGAGGAGTGTCAATAAGTGCGTGCGTGTATGTGTGAGCGTGTGTGTGTGTGAGAGAGAGAGAGAGAGAGAGAGAGAGAGAGAGAGAGAACTGGTGAGTGCGTGTATGTGGATATGTGTGTGTGCATGTGAGCGCGCGTGCATATGTGCTATAGAGAGATTGTATGGGATACAAAAACTCAGGGGATCTGGGGAAATAGTTAAATGTGAGAAGAGAGAGTGTGAGAGAGTATTTGAAATTTAAGGAAGGAAAACAACAAAGGGAAAGAGTGAGGAAAGGCAAAACAGAAGAAGGGCAAGAAAGAACAAGAGGGGAGAAAGTAAAATATGGTGAGAGAGAGAGAGAGAAAGAGAGAGTTTGAAATTCAAGATGAGGAATAAAATAACAAGAAGCGTGAATGTAAGAGAGATAAACAAGAAAAGAATGAGAAGTTTAGATAAAGGAGGAAGAAAGAAGGAAAGAAAGAAAGAAAGTGTGAGAGAGAAAGAAAGTAGTTATGAGAAAGGAAGATAGATATAAAAATATATGTATGTATGTATGTATGTATAGTGAAGGAGCGAAGGATGTGATGAAAGAATGAAAATGTGATGAAAGAAAAGAAGGAAGATACATACCTACATGTATGTATGTATGTATGTATGTATGTATGTATGTATGTATGTATGTATGTATGTATGTATGTATGCATGCATGTATGTATGTATGTATGCATGTATGTATGTATGTATGTATGTATATGCGTGAGTATGTATAGTGAAAGAGCGAAGGATGTGATGAAAGAAAGAAAATGAGTAAGAGATATGCAGTTGGTAGATATTACAAAAATTGTGGTTAAAGTAAGAGGTAATAGAATGATGAAATTAGAGCGAGATAAATACAGATATAAATTCAAAGGGCGTAAAAGAAAACGTAGGAGGAGTGGCGAAATAAGATATTCTGAAAAGAAAGAGGAGGATAAAAGCAAACATCAAATGGAGAGAAAAAGAATCGTTAATAATTTTTAAAACAATGTAAAATGATCTCTATTCTAGCCCCAGAAAAAGAAAATCTCATGTTTCAAATCGTTGAAATAATACACCCTTCAGCGTGACAACTAAGGCTAAAATCTTGTCAGCTCTACCACGTGCTGTATTCAAAATAAATTGCTGATGTCTCTGCAATATATCTTTCAAAGTAACGTCAACATCCTATATGTTCTCCCACGTCGACTTAGTTATAAAACAAAGATGTCACTATGATAGCAAAACTAACCACAAGACCTCACTGACCAGTGGCAGCCAATATGCTCTCACCTAGAAAACACTTTAAATTTCTTTTAAATTATTTCCAGTCTTCTCCAGATATCTGGTGATGTGGGCGTATCATGTATCGAAGAAATTTTAGGCAGTGTGGGACTCAGTGAAAGACTACTATATACAGGTAACTCCAACGTTATACACACGCACACTCAAACACACACACTCACACATTCACTCAAACACACACACTCACAAATATATATATTACACATATATATATATCTATGTGTATGTATATATATATATATATGTGTGTGTGTGTGTGTGTATGTTTGTGTATATATATATATATATATATATACACATACACATTGAAATACTCTGAGAAATTTGCGCCTAAATACAAGACATGTTCCCTTCCTAAAGGTTTGGGCCCGGAAGATGTTTCACCGCCCACTCTTCTGTTCAACGAGGTCTGATACGCCTTTTAAAATTACACCCTATAGAAAGGAACACAGAAAACATAACAATTATTTTATGTTTAAATAAAATATACGTGTTTCTGAAAACCGGTCAGAGTTAATTGCACATGCTATATTGTGCAACACAATGCAACCGGTCACTTTGTCAGCTTTATTGGTAAAATACAACACAAGAAAAGATGTAGGTCTTTGTATGCACCAGTATGTAAATAAACAAGTTACGTAATTATTGGTAGAAGAGAAAAGATGAAGAAGAACGTGAGTCAGTGTCTCAGTTGAGAACGGGTGTTTTACGCAAAAGAGAAGGGAAACTATCCAGGTTACGGCGCAAACAACGCGCTGTGAGTGACCCGCAATCACACATATCCTCGCATTAGCACGCATGCACATATATAGCGGGAGGGATAGTGGAAAGAAGATTATATTTGCAAGCAGCGTTATATCAATTGGAAAAACAATAGTAAAATAAAAGTAGTCTCAATATCATATAACATGATGATGATGATGAGGAGGATGTTGGTGATGGCGGTGGTGGTGGTGGTGGTGATGATGATGATGGTGATGATGATGATGATAATAATATAATAATAATAATAATAATAATAATAATAATAATAATAATAATAATGATAATAATAATAATAAGAATTTCTTTTATTGGCCACAAGGGCCCAAGACATAGAGAACAATAACGAAGGACGAGTTACAGCACAAAAAATGTTACAAAAACATGTGGGGTCAACATCAATCAAGTGGAGATACTACCACATTAAAGGCTACAGCAGAGTATATATAATAGAAGGTAGAGGAATAAATAATAAATAAATAGAATCCCCAAGAGAGGAACGGTCCACTTAGTGTAATCCGGGGTAATCCCACATATAAGTCCCGGATTGCTCTGCCATCTCCAAGGTATGTGAAAGTGCCCTCTTCCAGTTACTTTCCTTCTGCTTAGAAAGTCATATTCAGAGCAGATCCTTTCAGTCCTACCAGTCTTGCCACTGTCGACTACCGTTGATAAACTAACTAGAAGGCGGCACCTCCCTCTCTACCCTCACCTTCCTCTCCTAACTGGGCTTGGCCGGATAAGAATGTGTTTGTCATGAAACCTTTCAGACGGCTTCACCACACAGCCTCTTTTACCACAGCCACTAAGCAAAGCAAGATCTGCCTTCCTTCTCTGACAAGGGAAGGTGGTGCGTCGATCTTCACTGTGCACTCGACTGAAAGCTGAATGCGTCTTTCTATTATAGGCACAATGTCTGAAATGTTGGGGGAGGTGATAAGTTGATTACATCGACTCCAGTGCGTAACTGGTACTTATTTCATCGACTCCGAAAGGATTAGAGGCACACACACATATATATATATATTTTGAAACCCCTTTGGTTACCACATAGACCATGGGATTGCACCTAGAAAGTTACCCTCCCAGGCACAAATTCGGGCAAGGTTGGTTATGGAAGACCAGTAGTCTCCCATGCATACCGGCCACCCCTCTCCACGTTACTAGTGTTATCCAAGGGAAAGGAAACAACAGATACAGCTTGGTACCTGTGACGTCGTAACTAATTTCTACGGCTGAGTGAACTGGACCAACGTGAAATAAAGTGTCTTGCTTAAGGACACAACACGCTATCCGGTCCGGGATTCGAGCGCACAACCTCACGATCGTAAGCTCGACGCTCTAACCACTGAGTCATGCGCCTTCACTCACACACACACACACACATATATATATATATATATATACACACACACATATATATATATATATATATATATATATATATATATATATATAATATATATATATATATATATATAATATATATATATATATGTGTGTGTGTGTATATATATATCTGCTTCCGGCACAAGTTCCGCATAGCCCCTGCCTATTCAAAGTACCTTGGATCCCAGAACATCTCGCTGTGCTTGAGGAGACCTGTTGAGTCAAGTGCATGTGCATGTACATGAACATCGAAACAAATATCAATGGAAATAGTAGTTGTGATACCTGTGCCGGTGGAACATAAAAAGCACCATCCGACCGTGGCCGATGCCAGCGCCGCCTCGACTGGCTTCTGTGCCGGTGGCACATAAAAAGCACCATCCGAACGTGGCCGATGCCAGCGCCGCCTTGGCTGGCTTCCGTGCCAGTGGCACGTTAAAAGCACCAACCGATCGTGGCCGATGCCAGACCTCCCTGGCTGCTGTGCCGGTGGCACGTAAAAAGCACCCACTACACTCGCGGAGGGGTTGGCGTTAGGAAAGATATCAAAACATCAAGGGAAACAACTCGAAACCCCATACCTAATCTACAAATACCACCCTATATATCGATGCATAACCCTAGAAACAATGAGGCATACAGCACGATTATGGAAAATCTACCTATGCTTACTAGCGACGCAAAGATGAAAACATATTACAAACAAACAATTTCATCGAAAGTAAAAAAAGGAAACCTAAATCACAAAAAAGAATACGGACGAATGTGAGGTTATACCCAACAACATCGGAACAAATAGTGAAAGGATGCGGGTGTCCAAATTGTGGAACATACCCCAACCAACTGGAAGGTTTGGAATTCCACTGCAAACAAGGACAGAGATTCACAATTACTATTAATTTCACTTTTGCACACGATAATTTCATTTATGTGAAAACTTGGTCAGGATGTGGACACAACTATACATGTCAAGCAATGAGATATCTTAGACGTCTCACAAGATATACAAGGATATCATTGAGCTAAAACGTAGTGAGATGTGCAGAGAACCCATAACCAAACTTCACAGTTATCCCCGTCTACCAGTGCAAGGAAACAAGCTCTAAACAACAACAATTAAATAAAGAAAATGTATTTATTGAAAAATACAAACAGCGCCTGAATATGAACATGCACCCAACATAGACTAAAAGCTCCTTAAGATAATACGAAATTGCAATGTTTTTGCCAATTTCCAAGTTATGATTAGCAAAACACGATACCGGTACACTATATAAATATTCTATATACATAAATTTTGTGTATTTGCCTGTTTTATTGGGTAATTTTTTTACTACAACTCACCACGTGGGTAAAAATCTCTTCAACGAAACTCTACGCTACACACGCACACATATATGTATCATGTATGTATGTAAATATATATATATATATATAATATATATATATATATATATATATGTATGTATGTATATATATATATATATATGTGACCTCGTGAGTACCGTTGGCGATTTTTTTTCCTCTGTCTTCCCTTCTCGGGATCTTTCCTTCTATGTTTCCGACGAAACGTTAAACCCTCCTTCTTCCCTTCTTTCCTGAGCGTCCGATAATGCTATATTTGTTCCACGTCCTCGCGTTGTTGTGTTTTTTTGTGTTTTTTTTGTGTTTTCTTGTTTGGATTAACTTTATATATATATATGAATGGTGGTATTGTTGCCCCCGATTGTTGTATGTGTGTGTGGGAATCTATGGTTGTTTTTGTTTGTGATGTGTGTAAAATTTCTGTATGTGAAATATTTCTGGAATGAAAACACAGATAAACTCCTAAAATTTAAAAACCTATTGAACAGCATAAACCCAAATATACAGTTCGCAATGGAATACAACAAAAAGGAGCTCCCATTCTTGGATATACTAATTAAAAAAATTAACCTTAAAATAGAAACAGACATTTTTTACAAAGCTACAGACGCCGAACAATATCTTCTTTTTGATTCATGCCACCCAAGACACACTAAAACAAACTTCCCCTTCAACCTTGCAAGATGGATATGCACAATAGTGTCAGAACAAAATACCAGGAACTTTAGACAGCAAGAACTCAAAAACACCTTAATTGACAGACATTACCCAGCTCAACTCATAGAGGATGGGATCAGACGTGCAACAGAAATCAACATAGAAACTTTAAGAAAAGTTCAACACAACAACACACCTTCCCCGATAATACTACCTTACATATCCACATACAACCCCAGAAACAAAGAAGCCTTCACCATCATCACCCAGAATTTACCAATACTTCATAAGGACCCCAAATTAAAGGAAATTCTAAACATACATCAAATCATTAAAAGCTACAAACAACCTAAATCACTTAAAAAGATTCTCACAAAGGCAAAATTGTTTTCTGAAATTACGGATGCAAAAGTAAAAAAATGTGGTAGACCGAACTGTGCAACATGTCCAAACCTGCTAGAAGGATCAGAATTCCTCTTCAAAGAGGGACAGAAACTCAAGATCAAATCTAATTTTACTTGTGCCTCTGAAAACATAATTTATGTAATAAAATGCTTGGGCTGCCACCAAGACTACGTGGGATCCACGGGACTATCACTCAGACGTAGATGCACACTGCATCGACAACAGATTGCATTACCAGAATACAGAATGATACCCTTTAGTGAGCACATTGAGAAATGCGCAAAGCAACTACTACCATAATTTTTAATCTTTCCATTCTACCATTGTGCTATCGGAACACCAACTAAACAAGGAAACATTCTTCATTGAAAAATACAAGCCCAAACTTAACCATTCCAACATACTTATACAGAGAAACTCAATCCAAAAGAAAGGCAAACCATTGGGAGTGAAAGATTCCTAGCCTTTGTTAGTGCATCCTTCTAGGAGAAGGTAACTCAGGTAACTGGGATAACTCCGACATAAAACCTGCGGTCCAGTGGTTACCGATGATGTTGACTTGTTCTTCTTTTCGGATTATGGCTGCTGTTGCTTAGTGAGTGGGTCAGTGCACAGCCTTTCCTCACTTTAAAAAAAATCTTCTTACACAGGCATTGCACGATAACAACATTGATTAAGCTTCGTGCAATGGCCATAATCGATAACGAGGGGACAGCCACCTCTTACATATATACGTTACCTCATCATTCATCAGTCATTTGTTTGTACTTAAAAATCGTTTCTTGAAATCGGAGAATAAAGTATTATTAGGTTGGTGCATAATTATTGCTGCTTATTTCAACTAATTTTATTCAGCAAAAACAATAACAACACGTAACAAAAACATCTTTAAATGAATATTCCGGAGCATATTCACCATCTACTTCAATTACTGCTTCCCATTTGCTTGGCAGACGGTCAGACCATCATTTGAAGATGTTTTTATTAAATACTGTTATTGCTTTTGTTGAATAAAATTTGTTGAATAAAATCCGCAATAATTATGCACCAGCCCAATATTATGATATATTATTGTATAGCTATCTATTATATAAAAGTCAATGTCAGTGTGTTCGTGTGTTTGTGTGTTACTTATAGACTCTAAAACTCCTGGATCGAGTCTAATGAAATTTAGAACACAAAATCCAAGCCTAGGGAGAAGGGTAATGCCGAATGTTTCATACAATTTTGAGGACGCATGAGTGGTTGGCAGAATTCCCGTGAAAATTTATATGCTTCGGATTTTTATGAAATTTGAACCATAGGTATTAGAAATAAAATTTAAATGTACCCAAAATTTCCATTTCTTTGGATGATACTAAGATTCCCTAATGGGGGCTTAACGCACAAGTTTTAGTCATTTTTCATGGACCAAAATTACTGAATGGCTCCTTATGTTTGGAACTTAGATCTAATGCATAAGGGCGGGCGTAATTCAGTGTGTTTGGTTTAAATTTGAGTGGGTTTAAAGAGGGAAGAACACCCCATGAAAATTCATAACTTACCGATGTTGCTGAAATTTCAACTATAGGTAATTGACACAAATCAATATGCATTCCCAAAGTTTCCGCTTCTCATGAGGATTCTAAGACCCGCTAATGGGGGACTTAGCTTCCAAATTTTAGCCATTTTTTAATGATCCAAAACAAGGTTAAAGTATTGAATGGATCTTTATGAAATTTGAGAATAATATTCTATGCATAAGGGCGGGTGTAATGCAGTTTTTGTATGAAAATAAAGGGGCATAAAAGAGGCCCTAAGAAAATAACCCCCAAGAAAATTTATGTTTTTGCTGTTGATGAAATTTTAACCATAGATATTACACACAAATGAAGTAATATTCCTAAAACTTCAACGTCTTAGGAGGTTAGTAAAATCCCTTAATGATGGCTTAACCCCCCACAATTTAGTCATTTTTCCTAAGCCAAGGCGAATACAATTGTAGTCTTGGAAGCTGTAGAGTTACCCCAGGATATAAGATGACCGTTATTTGTAATACGATGGTACAACAGTGTAATAGTTTGCTTTGAGATATACTTAGCTTGTAATTTCTGGAATTTAGTGCGTAAATTGTTAAGTAAAGGAGAGGCATCATTTTTATAAGATTCGGATTTTGGAATATGGACATAAAGATGAGTAATATGGATAAATATATCGTAATTAGAATTTTTGTTAATCTCCAAATTTGATGAAATTCGAATCATAGGTAGTCCACTTCATTAAAGAAAAAGTATAAAAGAAAAGTCTAATTCTTCAATTCCATATGACACGGGCAACGCTAGTGTATATATATATATATATATATATAATATATATATATATATACTAAGCAATATATATATATATAGCATATATGTCTGAAAATTTTGTGCATATCAACTCAATATATCTATTCACAAAAGTTTCTGAAAAGTTCGAAACTCGAGTACTAGGTTGTCCATTTCTCTGCCATTTTCTAGAGGTAAGACGAATGTTTTTATAATCGCTGCCCGCACACATCTTGCCTCTATAGTGGCACAACAAGGTACCAATTTTTGCTGGAAATGGCAGTCGATAATCATTCGACGCTAGGTAAAGTTTCACTGAATCGACTGCTATTTTCAGCAAAAATTGGTATCTTTTGTGCCACTATTACCTATTGCATATATATATATATATATATATATATATATATATATATATATATAATATATATATATATATATATATATATATAATATATATATATATATAATGTATATGTCCT
The DNA here is from genome assembly GCF_006345805.1 of Octopus sinensis. Classification (NCBI taxonomy): domain Eukaryota; kingdom Metazoa; phylum Mollusca; class Cephalopoda; order Octopoda; family Octopodidae; genus Octopus; species Octopus sinensis. The sequence goes on from NC_042997.1 coordinate 70,867,996, forward strand.
AAATCCTCTTCCGGAAGGAAATAGCTCGGAATGCTTTTCATTAAATAATTAAATAAAAAAATAAACAAAATCTGCCAAAATGTATTTTCGACTGTCCATACGATGAGATTACTGAATGTCCGCATGAGTCCAGAATACAGATTATTTGAACTATAGACTTCTCGATGGGCACCTACTATAACGATATTCCCGTGCTTTCATTGTGGTTTGAAACTAGCGAGAAAAACACTTTTTTCTTCTTACTTGAAACAGCTGCTTTGGCTATGAAATCTTATTTCTTCGTAAAGAAAATCATTCAAACAGACAAGCACCACTCGGTACTTTCTTTTCGCGGCATAAAAATTTGAGAAGAAACAGACATTGACTTTTACTCCCCAGCAGGTTTTCTCTCCACTCTTCTTTCTTACCTTTCTACTTCTATTGCTATTTGACAGGGATTTTTTAAAATCATTTTTATTTGTTTTCTCTCTTCTGTTTTCTTCTCCCCACCTTCACCTCACTCTCGTTCACCCATCTTTTCTTTTGTGTTGTTTTTTGGCAGTTGAATGGTAAATAGATATTTAACTGTAATTGTTATTACACACGAGATATTTCTGTAGAGCTTTGCTTTCTAACTTTTAGTCAGTGACGATCTTCTTTGCAAAAATTGTTACATTGTTTTCTGTTTCAGCCATTGTTTTTGTTGTTTTATTTTTGTACTTTTGCAGATGAAAATTTTTTTCACAGACAGGCTACTTCTATGAAATTATGTATGTTTGTATGTACGTATGGGTTCATATATGGGTGCGTGGTAGTCGGTTGATGTTTACATGTGTGTACGTGTGTATACAAGTAATTATGTATGCATTTGCGAGTTGCTATCTTCATGTGTGCATGAAAATGCGTGTTTATGCGCGCGCGCCTGTGTGTGTGTGTGTGTGTGTGTGTGGTGTGTGTGTGTGTGTGTATGTGTGTGTGTGTGTGCGTGGGTCCGTATGTCTTGCGTGGCAGTGGATTTGTTATATTTCCTTGAGCTATAGCTTGAATTCTATCTATTCTCATTGATGTTTAGTAAAAAAACCATATTGATAGATTTGCGATGTATTCTTGTCCTATCTTCCTCCCCTTTTCCTCCCCTATTTTTTCCATTTTCCTCATACGCATTCATCTCACAGTTCTTGTCTGGATTTTGTTTTATGAGTGTCTTGCAAAAAACATGCGCAAACTACACATAAACACAAGCACACAAACACACAAAACATACACAACAACAACCTATACAATTTGTTTTCTTTCTGTTTCTTGACATTAGATTTACATGCCAAACTCACTAAGTCTATCGATCTTTATACGTTCACAATTTTCTATATACACAGACGCACGCACGTACACAGGCTTACATAAACACATATACTAGCATGTATGCAGATGTATTTTTGTGTACGTGTATATCATAAGTATTGTTCAGTGATTAAGAAGATGGTTTCACAACCAAGAGGTTCCGAGTTCGAGAAGACTCAAGCAAATAACCAAGTATCTTCCGGCATTGTCTATGCATTACAGATAATAAATGAGGAACATTTGACAGTCCGATACACGCACAAAAAATATATACATATATACATGCAAACACACACACTCACACATGCAGACACACACACATACACACACACACACACACACACATACATATACATGTATGTATATATATATATATATATATATATATATATATATATATATATAAGAACAATCTTACTTAGAAATGGATGCGTGCGTTCCGTCATATAATAAATTAATAAATAAATAAAACATATGCATATATACATACATATATGTACGTACCTACCTCTACATGTATATATACATGCATATGTGGGTACAGGACACCAAAAAAACCTCGAACACAATGAGAAACGAAAACATTAACACAAAACCAAGGAAATGGACATTTTTCTTAAACAACGAAAATATTGAGTACAGGACATGCAATGTATGTCCTGTACTCTATTTTTTCGTTGTTTAAGAAAACTGTCCATTTCCTTGGTTTTGTGTTTATGTTTTCGTTTCTCATTGTGTTCGACGTTTTTTTGGTGTCCAGTACCCATATATGCATGTATATATACATGTAGAGGTAGGTACGTACATATATGTATATATGCATATGTTTTATTTATTTATTAATTCATATATATATAATTATATATATATATATATATATATATATATATATTATATATATATATATATACATATATATATATGTATATATATATATATATATATATATAGATATATATATATAATTATATATATATATATAATATATATATATATATATGTATATATATTCACTTGTCTCTCTCTCTCTCTATATATATATAATGTTGAATTATATTTCATCCTTTATTTTCGAAGGTTCCAAAGATTCTTCAGAATTTTGTGAGAGCAAATATTACATGGAGAGGTATCCTATAGAAACTCAACAAATATGCTAAAAATGGAGAAGAGATGTTAAAATTTCAAATTTTAACATCTCTTCTCCACTTTTAACATATTTGTTAAGTTTCTATGGCATACCTTTCCATAAAGTCTCATAACACACCATATACATACATAATACATATATACATACATACATTCATACATACAAACATATATATATATATATATATATACATACACACATATATATAATCATATAGATATATATATATATGTATGTATATATATATATATCGTCAATCCCAGCATGAACAAGCAAGAAAGAAACAACAACGCGAGGATGTGGAATAAGTACAGTGTTACTGGACGCTCAGGAAAGAAATGAAAGAAAAGAAAGAGGATTTCAGGTTTCGAGTAGAGCTCTTCGTCAGAAATATAGAACAAGTCGAAAGAAGGGAAGACGGAGAAACAAAATCGCCAACGATACACAAGCGGTCACATATTGAAATGAACGGAAGGGAATGGGTGAAGAAAAAGTTCTTTGAAAGAGAAGAGAATTCAAAAGAAGGAGGTATGTGAGCGCGCAGGTCTGTGCGTCTGAGTAATGATAGCACGTCTATGTGCGTGTGTATGTGTGTATGTGTGTGTGGTTGTGGCTGCTTATGCAAGTGTATGGTTAGACATATATAGTAAGAATTTTGGTAGGAGTAGCTGTCTATTGTGTGTCTACCTACACATATGCGGAGGAGAATGTCAGCAGGATCGTATTTAGATGTTAGTTTGAAGTATATGTGTGCGTGTATTTATATGTAGTGTGTGTGTCTTTTGTTTGCAGTGTGTGTGCATTTATGTGTGTGTACGTGTATGTATGAGTGTACGTGTGAGTTTGTGTCTGTGGAGTAAATGTACGTATGTGTGTGCTTGTATGTGTGTGAGTGTATGTTAATACATGTATAATTGTATGCGTGTATGCATGAGTGTGTGCGCGCCGATCTAGAGTCAATCATTACTAATGAAGCAACGGAAACTGCCGAAACTGAATTCAGTATAATTCGGATGACTGCAGACACTGTCTGCATATATGTATACAATTATGTGCTCTGATTAATGCATTAGAGCATTTTAGCTCTTATTTATAGCAATATAGGTATGTCTAACACCCTAGTCGTATTTAGTGACTATTTTAGTTTTCCTTTTTGGTAAAACATTGTAAAGTGCTCTCTGTTTTAACTTATATATATATATATATATATATATATATATATATAATATATATATATATATATATACAGGCGCAGAAGTGGGAGGTGTGGTAAGAATCCTGCTTCCTAACCACATGGTTCCCTGTTCAGGACCACTGTGTGACACCTTGGGCAAGTGTCTACTTCCGTAGCTGCAGGCCGACCAAAGTCTTGTGAGTGACCTGGTAGACGGGAACTGAAAGAAATCTGTCTTATATATACATACACACACACACACACACACACACACACCACACACACACACACACACACACACACACACACACACACACATATATATATATATATATAAAACTGAGAATGTGCGTCTATCTCATTCAAATTTTACACATGCCTTACTTAGGGTCCGGTGAGTGTCATCGGCAAAAAACATTTTAAAATTTTTGCCTAGGGCGAGTCCACAGCAATATCATATCTCTCCACTACGATTCCCTAAAACTTGAGAACTACACAACCAATTTCATTCAAATTTTACACATGCCTTACTTAGGGTCCATGTAGTTTCATGGGCAAAAAAATGTTCAACTTCTTGCCTAGGGCAAGCCCATAGCAATATCATATCTTCTCCACTATTTCAGTATTACGTGTTAAAAGTGAAACAAAAACATTTCTCTATTTTATGTCAGATACTTTCACTTTAACAATAAAAATTAGAGACAATAATAACAATTGAATTATATGTAGTAAGTAGTAATTAAAATCAAACTAAAGTATAATATAATCGTAACATAACAAAAGTAAAAATAGCAATTGGTATAAAATTGCATCAATTACTTGAACTTGAATAAGTGGTTTCACATGAATGGGAATAAATTAAAAATAAAATAAGCGTGCAGAAATGGAATAGTCCAGATGGAGGTGTGCAATACCCTTTACCACGGCTTTTACATTAGATTATCTGCTAATTAGCAAGCATTAAGTATCTATATGAAGTTTGGCTGTATGTAATGTCTGTTTTCTCGAACAGCGCTTCTACTGAGTACTGTTATTATTATTACTGTTTAACTATTGTTATCACGTTTGTTGGTTTTTCGTAAGGGAAACGTTGTTGTGTTGCATTTGTTAAATAATTGTAAACTGTAACACTTCCCCTTTTGGAGAAGGGGCTTTGGTTATTGTTTAAAAATTGAATTGTGTCCCTGTTTGGGGAAATTGACAATATTTTCACCGTTTACACGGAAGCATTTTTGTTAGAATGCCTTTGATAGAAGAAAGTCCAAAAATGAATTTCGCTGCAGCCGTCGGCGGGCGCGAACTCATTAAAATTAAAATGGAAGAAATACAAACCTATTTCGGACTGATAACCGACAAAGACAGTGAATCTAGGATAAAACCACCAAAGGAAAATTAAATTAAAGAAAAGACTATTGTCTATAAAGTATACAATGTAGAGAAAAAAAATTTGAACACCTGGAGGAAAGCATCATTGAAAAGTGTCTTGATGCGACTATGAAAGATATCTAACCAGAGGCGGTAAATTCGCCACAATAGAAGCAAGGTTCGAGTCAACGGAGCGTGCAAGGGAGTGCTCGTCTCGAACCTTGCAAAGTGGAAATATTTTATTTTTACCTTTATATCTGGGACATAGAACGTCCCGGATAAAAATTTAAAATGTCCCTCCAGAAGTAGAGGTAGGCTGGATTGTAGCCACACTTCTAAACAAGAGGGAGGACAAGATACAATTAATCGAAATTGCAAGAGACGGGCCTACAATTCCAGTCTGTTATATATTTTGAGTATTGTTATCAGTAGTGATATCAAGATATAACTTTGTATTTTGTATTTTATGTGTAGATGTATATATATAGGTGTACATGTAATATGTACACATATATATACACATATATACATGCACTAGCACTATGACCCGGCAACGACGGGTCATAATGCTAGTATATATATATATATATATATATATGTATGTATGTATGCATATGCCTGTGTCTATCCTCTCACCATCGCCTGACAACCGATGTTTGTGCGTTTACGTCCCCAAAACGTAACGGTTCGGCAAGTACTAGACTTACAGAGAATAAGTCCTGGGATCTATTTGCTCGACTAAAGGCGGTGCTCCAGCATGCCCGCAGTCAAATGACTGAAATAATTAAAAGAATACATATATATATATATATATGGATCTTATATATATATTTGGTATGTATTTATACTTGTGCGTGTATATGTTCGTGTATATACCAACATATGTGCATGTGGGTATATGATCCCAAATCGATTAAATTCTGAAACGATTGTACATTATAGATTAGTTTCTCTCCGTTATTTAGAGAAGTCTGAAGCGCTTTTGGAACTCTCGGTTCAGTGATGTGGATCATGTACGCCACATTCCACAAGATTTACACCTATTAATGACTGAACTGTTAAAATTTATTCTTCTGAGTACTGCTTCATGCGAGAGCAGGTTCACTAAAATAAGCTTGATAATGACACATACAGGCGCAGGAGTGGCTGTGTGGTAAGAAGCTTGCTAACCAACCACATGGTTCCGGGTTCAGTCCCACTGCGTGGCATCTTGGGCAAGTGTCTTCTGCTATAGCCCCGGGCCGACCAATGCCTTGTGAGTGGATTTGGTAGACGGAAACTGAAAGAAGCCTGTCGTATATATGTATATATATATATATAAGTGTGCGTGTATATGTTTGTGTGTCTGTTTTTGTCCCCCTAGCATTGCTTGACAACCGATGCTGGTGCGTTTACGTCCCCGTCACTTAGCGGTTCGGCAAAAGAGACCGATAGAATAAGTACTGGGCTTACAAAGAATAAGTCCCGTGGTCGATTTGCTCGACTAAAGGCGGTGCTCAAGCATGGCCGCAGTCAAATGACTGAAACAAGTAAAAGAGTAAAAAGAGAGTATACTCATGAAATCTCATAAATCATGTATCAGGACTTATGTTATACTGACCCTCTCTAGTTTATTAGAATTTTGAGTCGTATGTCGCATAATAGCTGCATTACCACAGGTCAATAGGTAACACCAGGACATCATTGTATCATTTCTCATTGATTCTATGTCTAGAACAATTAATTTTACATTGGTAAAATACATGATTAATCTCTTCTTTATTCACTTAATAAGTATATCGTATGAGGAATAATGACACCATTTCTACACCTGTGCAATATTTTACCATATTATTGGAGAAAGTATTGCACTTTTACCCTGAAATATAGTAACAGATATAATTTCGTCAATGTGTTAAGTGTCAGTGTTTGTTAGGTGCAATACATATGTCTGTGTTAACGTAGAGGACATAGAAAATGGCAAGCATTTTATGAGCATCCTGTATACGTATGGGTGCAATAAACCAGACTACAAAACGCGTTGCATATGCGATTGAAAATCTAGTTAGTTTTTGCTGCGAAAGACCTTTTTTTATGTGTTTAAGACACACTTAATAAAAAATGCATCTTCAGGAAGCAGACTGTTGCAGCTTAAAGATCCCTTCGAGTTTTGACATGCTTATTACAGCCGATGCAGTCTGAAATGGGTTAAAATCTAAGGAATCGCATAACGTAAAATACAGCGGTGATAATATGAAAAAGTAGTAACAGATATTTTATGCCTATATTATATACTTTACTTCAGAAGGAAGGCTGCTTGTAGTTAAAATGATCAAGAAATATATCATTACTAAATCCAAGTGTATTTAGTTTTTCATGAAACCAAAAAAATTTCGTCTTATGTTCTCTGAATTCTATCTAAATCTCTGCAATATAGTCTAATGCTTAAAAATCAGTGAAAAATTATGAAGTTAGAAGTTTGATATTATTGAGAATGTTGGTTTCAGTTAAATTCCAAGCCGAAGTTTGAGGTTTTTGCAAGTTTGGCAGTTTTCAACCTCAGCATTGTTGTGGCATGTGCACTTTCGTCAAAAATAATCACAATATATTATTCTATTATTTGTAAAATATTGTGATATTTTAAGAAAAAAGTAACCGAATTAATTATGTAGTGCATCCTGCCGTTTATAACGTTACTACTTCAAGGAATCAACAGCTTTAACCCATAATTTGGGATAAGAGTAATATGCGAATCTGTTTCACATTTTTATAGTTATATTACACACACGTCTGTGTAATAAAACATGCTTACTTCCCAGCTACATGGTTCCGGGCTCAGACCTACTACGTGACACCTTGGGCAGATGTCTTCTACTATAGTCTCAGGCTAACCAGAACCTAGTGAGTGGGTTTGGTAGACCGAAGCTGAAAGGAGCCCATCGTATCTCTCTCTCTCTCTCTCTCTCTCTCTCTCTATATATATATATATAATATATATATATATATATATATATATAATATATATATATATATATATATATATATATATATATATATAATTTCCTTTCGAGGCACAAGTCAGTGAAATATTGATTTATAGAAGTCTAGCAGTAACCGATGCATAGCAGCATCTCCTCTCCAGGCCACCGGTGTTACCCGTAGGAAAGGCACAGGACGATACAGCATGGCACCACTGACGTCGCAATTTGTTTCTATAATTGAGTGAGATTTTGTTTCTATAGTAGAGCAGTATGAAATAAAGTGCCTTGCTTAAGAACACACCATAAACGACGGTCCAGGAGTCGAACTTACTACCACATGATTGTGAGCTCATTAAATGCCTTTATATATATATATATATGAATGTGTATATGTGTGTATATATGAGTATGCATCTTTGTGTATATGTTTGTATCCCACCACTTGTTGATGTGTTAACGGCCCAGTAGCTTAGCCTTTCGGCAAAAGAGACCGATAGAATAAATTCTAAAGTTGATTCATTCAGCTAATATCTCTCGAAGGCCGTGCCCCTGTATGGCCAGAAAGAAGTGAAAGGTAAAATTGTAGAAGCATAAGTTCTGTCCGAATTTTGAATAAAGAAAATAAGTGATCAAATGTTACATTTAATTGAAATTTAATCATCGATGTACTTTCCCTGATTATCTATGACTTCCTTCCATCTATTAACAAACTTTTTAATCCCATCAATGTAAAACTCTTTTGGTTTCAAAGCGAAGAACTCTCAAATGTCAGTTTCCTGGCTTGCGAAAGTTATGTCCCCCAAATGATTCTGTAAACTACGAAACAAATGGTAGTCTACAGGAGCAAGGTCAGGAGAATAAGGTGGATGAGGAATTTTTTCCCAACCAAGCTCTTCGCTCTTCTGTGTTCTGATCTTTGCAGTGTGGGGTCGCGCATTGTTCTGATGAAACATCACTCCTTTTCGAATCAATAAAGCGGGTCTTTTTCTCTTCAAAGCTTGGTTCAAACGCTCTAATTGCTGACGGTAGACGAGCATTGATTCTTACATTAGGTGGTAACAGTTCAAAGGGAATTACTCCTTTGCAATCCTCCAGATAAAGAGAAGAAGCTTTTCCCCATGAAGTTCCCTTTTCGGTTGTGGTTGAGCCTTTTCCCTTTTACCAAACCACTGTTTACATTTAACATTTCGATAGAAGATCCAGTTTTCGTCACCAGTGACAAGTCAATCAAAAGAGAGTGAAATGAGTTCGCGAGAATGGAGAGAAGAGCAGATGTCAACTTGGGATTTGCAGTCGTTTTCGGATAATTCAAGAGGCACCCACTTCCACCAGGGTCCCCAGATTTCAATATTGTTGAACATTTATGGTTCATTTTAGAAAAACAAGTAAAGAGTCGATATCCTCCACCATCATCACTACAGGAACTGAAGAGTGTTTTAGCTGAAGAATGGACAAAAATTCCTTTGGAAACAATTCAAACTTTGTACGGGTCCATATCTCGTAGAATTCAAACTGTAATTACCTGTCAAAGGCGGTCTTTCACCATATTAAAATAAATTTGTTTGAAATTTTAAGGTGTTTCCATTATTTTGTCCAACCCCAGTATATATGCAAGCATGTATGTATGCATTAATTCTTTGTGATATGTGATACTCAAGTGCCTCTGTGGCACTCTTTAGGGTCGACGCATTGTCTTCTTTTATGGAACAATAGGAGTGATACAAAAATATTTCTTTGGTAATATATATCTGTGTCTATGTGTGTACGCGCGTGTGGTGTGCGTGCGTGCGTGTGCGTGCGTGCGTGTGCGTGCGTGCGTGTGCGTGCGTGTTTATATATATAATAGGATACTGTTTAGGTACAAATGAATATTGGCAATAGATTTCAACTCAAAAATTATGAATTATGAATTTTATATTGCATTTACTCGGTTATTCAGTTTCTGCGTGAAGATACGTTATCTAGTAATTTGCTGTCTTTCTTGCTGTCTATCAAGATTGTGACACCAACGTAGATGTCTTCTCTATACTAAACGTTTTTCCGTCCTGCAAATTCAATTTGAACTCTTCCCACAAGTTTTCGAAAGCTATCACCAACGGATCTGTCATCAAGATTTCAGTAAATGACATAACCGGGAAACTGATTGAATGCCAGAAAGAATACTAAACCACCACTGTAAAACAGGAAGGTCAAAGAGGGCTGGAATGTTGCTAATACCATTGCAGTGATACTGGGGACAAACCCCCTGTTATCGTAGCCCACTAACATATATATATATACATACACACACATACACACACACACACATATATATATATATATATGTGTGTGTGTGTGTGTGTGTATGTATGTATGTATGTATGTATGTATGTATGTATGTATGTATGTATGTATGTATGAACGTATGCATATGTATATGTATATGTATATTTGAATGTCTTCATAATATTTACATACCAGCATGTGTCGAAGCACCAGCCCAATTCTATATAAACAGAGCAAATTTGATTCTGTTTACAGATGAAATTTACATGTGTGACAAAAAGAAATGAAGATATGTATGCAAGATGTGGTTGGGGGATGTGTTTCTCATTCTTTCTAACTCGAAGAAGCAATTCAACATGTTTCCTTCCATTGAGAGAAATTTCTGTGTTCACTGCTGTATGAAGGAATACAACTGCAACAACAGACAAATACATTAAGCCCTTAATAATGATAATTACGGTCTATGATAACGTTTTATTTAGTCTATATATTATATACGCTGAAGCTACAAGTTACAGCTTGAAGTGGTGACAAAATCAAAACGCTATGGTTCAGTACAGTCACTTCCTTCTCACATAACCTTCTGATGCGATGAGTAATAGCGTCAAGTATTTTTTCAACCAACAGTAGGTAATCTCATTTTTATCACCACATGCTGATATATCATTGTTTAAGGGAAAGTCCAAAATGATGGATATGTAACTTTTTCCTTGCAAGATATTGTATTTCCTTAAGGAAACTGTCTTTATATATGAGAACATGTTGAATGTAGAAATCAAAATACCAATAAAACTAAACTTTCTTGTTTTGATATCTAGCTTTCAAATCTTAAAAATGATAAAAACAGATACACTCTATATTCATTTCACATATAGATGAAACATATTAGAACCAAACAATAAATGCATATGCAGCGGCATAAATTATCGGATAGTTTCAAATATCATCATTGTTCTAATTGAAAAGAAATGGTTACATTAAGGAACTTATAACAAAACAATGTTTAAGCTAACTTTTTAAATGCATTTCATTATAAACCTCTTAAAAGTAAACAGCGTGGTAACCCGACTGGCGGTGGTCTAATACGGTGATTGATAGCTCATAAGGAACACGGGTTTTTGCAAGAAGTTAGTATAGTAAAGGACGCAGGTTTACTAGCATTTACTCGCACAAGTTGACCGCACTTCAATTATTTATTTACCCTGGAACATCGTTCTCTAATGACAATATGTAGCAAAATGTGTGAATATACGTGGCAATGTAATGCTCGAACTTCACGCCATTTTTTGTTTATTCAATACGGTTAATAACTACGGTACGTAAAAGGGTAAAAGGTTAGAGAAATGGTGGTCAGTAACAGTATTTAAGTAAATTACTAGAGTAAGAAAATTTACAATGAATATATTGCAGCTTTAGATTAGCCTGAAGAAATTGTGGTGTGGTCTTTTGAGACCATTCTATGTATGAATTATAATCTGTATCATATTTTCGATATAAACAATAGTTTCTTCCAGTCACATCATTAGAATATAGAGATGTCAGTAACTGATCGTGAAATACGATAGAACAACTATAATCCAAATACATATGGTGGATATATATATATATATAACCCGCTCTGCGCAAGTGCTTCATTTGTTTTAGGATAGGACATATGATGGCAAAGAAATAATTGAACTATAAACTGAGTGATAAAATAGTATTTCGTTGATATATACACACGATAGCAAATTGGAGTATCTTCCATAAGTGAATTCATATTTCATTAAAGCATTTTCTATACTGTAGTGTTCATTTGACGAATGGCATGAAAATACGAATAGCAAATTCAATTACTGGAATTTTTCTAGCAATGTTGTAAAACTGTGTGACGGGAGAATGAAAGAAACATGTTTCCAATACATGTTAATAAGAGCAAGTATGGGACATTTGAAAGTTCTCTGAGTGACGAAGCATTCCAAAAATGTATTTCCGAATCTAGGTTGATTCAGAGTTCTCCTTTTTACCAAATAATTATTTAAGGAGAGACTAATAATAACGCGAAAGTAAAGAAAAATCAGTTGATTTCAAATATGGTAGAAGGCCAGCGATTTGTTGAGATGGGTAGATCGCTTGCATCAACCTCAGTGCTCAACTGGTATTTATTTTATCGACTTCGAAAGGATGAAAGGCATAGTCGACCTCAGCAGTAATTTAACTCAGAACATGAAGCCGGACAAAATCTTGCTAAGTATTTCGCCCGGCATGCTAACGATTCTATCAGCTTGGCGCTTTAAGGTCCAACTTAATATTAAGGACATCACTTCTTTTCGCATGCGGCTCAAATGTATGAGGAAAGCACTCCAAAAAACTTTAAAAGCCGAAACACTTAAGACGGTCAGTGTAACAAACTATTCAAAGACAACGTACGGCGTCAGGAAAGATGGAATCGTTTAAATGCAAATATATATGAAAGCAACATTTGTTAAAAAAAACATCAAGCCGATGAAAATATATGGAACATATACATGAACAGATTCCTGTAAAATTCAGATGCCCAGCAAAAGTGAAATTTACCTATAAAGTTATAAAGGCATTTCCTGACTGCAAATTTATACAGGAATTCTATTATATTTGCATTTTTTTTTTTTTTTTGATACTAACATTAACCTGAACAAATAACATAAATTGTTGCTGAAATGGATAGTTTCAGTTTCTACTGACACATTCATATTGTGATAACAAAGAACACTCTACGTGATTGCATGTCGTGCTGGTAATATTTTACACTGTGTAGCCATGGCTGGAAAGCTTTTGCTCAAAGCACTGCCTGATCATAGAAGACCTTGAGTGAAACAACAAAAATAACAGCAACTATCATACAGCTGAGTCCAAAAACTTATTTTAAACATTACGAAAATGTTTCAGCACATTTCAATGGCGAAACGGATGAAATCCCAATGTACAAGCATAGTCATACCATGAATCTAGTAATGAACTAGATTCCGACAAAAGAGAATTGTCGTAATGCCACTAAACATCTACGATATTATTACTTTCGAAAACACTAAAAGAAGAATATTTTAGAGTTATAAGCATACATAATATGCAAACATATATAAATATATATCTACACTCACGCAGTTTTGCATACACATATGCATATACCCACACACGCATACACACACACATAAATAAATATATGTATATATATATGTATATATATATGTATATATATGTGTATATATATATGTATATATATATGTATATATATATGTATATATATATATATATATATACATATATTAACGTATATATATATGTGTGTGTGTGTACGTATATACATGTGTGTGTACGTATTTTTATATACTCATCTACCTATCTACATACAAACCTTCCCATGTATGCATATATGCATACACTCAAACATACATGAAGAAAATCATGCATACATACATATCAAAATCATCAGCAGAACGACCAGATATCTCACACATCAGAATAACTGAAAATCATGATTTTATTTTCTGTTGGTTTGTTGTTGTCTGAATACTACACAACAGTGCTTTGTAACATAAGGACCGGATATAATGTTCCTCCATATGTGTGTGTGTGTGCGCGCGCGCGTTTGTGCGTGTGCGTGTTTGCGTGTGTATGTGTGTGTGTAAATGTATATAACTATATATAAATGCATTTATGCATATATATATATATACATATATATAAATACACACACACACACATATATGTATGTATGTATGTATGTATGTATGTATGTATATATATGCACACATTCTTTTGCATATCTGTGTGTCTATCTGTATGAACACAAATATACGTACATACATTCAAACAAAGTTACAAACACACACATACACGAACGCACTCATTTACATACGCACGTCCATTTGTAGCTTTCAGTAGGTGACATCTTTTATGAAGTGATGTTTCAAAATCATCAAGATTACAGCAACTTCCACCAATATCGCTCCCTCCAACAGCGCCTGGCAGCATTGATTACAAGCCTGCTTATTTTGACCCCCAACATTGCAGACTTTTTTTTACCTCCTGTATCCATGAAACCTTCACTTCGAGCCGAGTCGAGATGTGACCACTGCAACAAAGCAGGAAATGTTTGTTTGGCTTTCTGCATGCACTCAGCATTCGCATGTTCTTCGGAAGTCTTCGCGATCCTCTGTCATACACACAGTGAACTATTTCCTGCTTCATTCTCCTTTTTAGTGAAGATACGTGGTTTAATGGCTTGTGTATTCAGCTCAAGATCCTACGATCGTGAATTCTGCTCTCAGCCGCGCGTTATGTTCTTGAGCGCGACATTTCCTTTCACGTTGCTCCACTTCACACAGTGGCAAAAATCTGTTGTACCTATATTTCAAAGGGCCAGCTTTGTCACATTTTATGTCACCTTGAATTTCCCTGGGAACTACGTCCTGTTGTATGGACTTGAACACACGTCATCGCACCGACGAAGAGTCCAGCCTCTCCGTTGCACGACAGAGCTCTAAATCTAATGCCCACCTAAATCTAATGCCTAAATCTAATGTCCACCTAAATCTAATGCCTACCTAAATCTAATGCCCACCAACTTGGACATAGCATGGAAATAGCAGCCCATGCTATTCCACTTTTGTGGGAAGTAGAAAGTAAAATTCTAATACGATTCTCTGAGTCATACATATTTTCAGGCCTTTCGTTTTCTTGTGCACGCTTAATATTGCCTTCTCAGAGCACAGGCGGCTCAAAAACTGAAACGATACCATAATGTAAGAGAGTTGCATACTTATTGAAGTATGACGTGGAAACCCAAACTGCCTTCTAATTCCTAACATAATGTGGCCGAATGAAACATCTTATCCATCTATGTTGTTCTGTTTCATTCGATTTGTGCTGAACTGCAAGGCGAATTTGATATTAATTCCCATCAGATTCACACTGTTGTGAAGGCAAAACACTTTATTTCACGTCGCTTCAATCCATACAGGTATAAATGAGTATCTCTGCGATGTAGTGGTGTTCCGTTTCGGGGAGAAGGTTCTGATATCGGGCCCTTAAGCACGATGCTAACCACATATTTTTCTTCTCGCACAGGGACAAAAGTACTGCCATTAAATTGACTTGCCAGGTATGATATTTGAAGTCTACCGTCACACATATACAAGCAAGTTGAAAATAGTTGATAAATCAACACCATATGTCAATGGGTAAAGCATAAACAACAAACAAACGAAAAACTGTAATCGATGCGTAGCTGAAAGATCGCAGATCCTTTTCAGATCTAAAAACTTCCATTGTACTAATGAAAATTGTATCTGAAATATTTAGTGGATGTAAACATATCGATTAAGTTCCTCTTCGCGAATTAGAAAATACCATACTCTCCGGATTGAGCAGATATACCGCAGAACTTAGACCCCTATCCAGTCAGCCTTCTTAAAGCTTTATGGTCAAAGGGGACATAACTCTAATTCTTCTACTTTTCCTTTTTCCTTTTTCTTTTGTTCCTTTCGTTTCCTGGTGTTTTCAACCTCCCACCTTTCAATCTACCTTCTTTTTGCCTTTACTCGTATTTTCCCTTATTCTATCGTCCCGTTTACCTTGTATATGCTATGTGAGCATAGCCTGAAGGCTGCATGAAAGCACTAGATGTGTTATAAAATGATGCCTGAGTTGTTTTCCTCGCATGAAACTATTAGTAGCTCATAACAAATATATACTGTTTTTATTAAGCAATATTTACCTATCACCAGATGGAGTACTGTTTGTTGCTCTTAGCTTCACGGAACAGCCTATTATATTATATTATATTATATTATATTATATATATATTATATATATATATATATATATAATATATATATATATATATATATATATATATATAGATAGATAGATAGATAGATAGATAGATAGATAGATAGATAGATAGATAGATAGATAGATAGATAGATAGATAGATAGATAGATAGATAGATAGATAGATATACAGATAGATGGATAGATAGATAGATAGATAGATAGATAGATAGATAGATAGATAGATAGATAGATAGATAGATAGATAGATAGATAGATAGATAGATACACGCACACATATTTTATGCCCCTAGAGAGAAGTTATCATATATGTGGCATATATTCATATTTCTTATATCATTTATAGGATAAATACATGTCTTTACGTTTAAATATTGTGAAAACTTGTTCATTCTTCTGTATTTATAAACAGAGGTAAAATATATACAGTGAGCCTTGGAAATATATAGAGTAAGCCTTTACAAACCGGAGAAACTGACCATGTATACTATGAAAGATTGTATTTTTACAAAGGTTAGGCTTCAAGTTATAACAGTGTATTATCATTGAAAGAGAAAAACAGAGTTTCTAGAATGTATTGTTAAATATTGGTCTATATTAGCATATGTGGAGGGCTTAAATGCCACTATATTAGACTATTTTCCTTAGTCATTGCACGGTGATCACCACGAGCTTTAAGCATATATAAAAATACCAATATCATTATAAACAATAGTTTTTAAAAACTGATTAAAATATTGATAGAAGAATATCTGATATGGCATTGACCAACTCATGTTAACCCTGTTATAAATAAGAAGCAATTGATTTCACACTTAAATATGTATGCATGGATCTCTAAACCCCTTCAAATAACACCTATAACAGACACTGAAACATTAGATCTACATATAATTTTCTTTAAACGTTAAGAATGATATTGTTACAAACGCTCTAGCCCTAGTCATGAAGCATTTCTTCATAAATCTCTATAAAGGGAAGTATCCAATAAATACAGTCTTATACTATGTTACGATTCTATAACCCGACCATCCATTATTACACGCTATACAATATTCATAGAAGCAACTAAATTAACTGTGAATATGTGTGCATGTAGAAATACAACTGCGCGTCTGCTTAACGACTCATGAAATACTGAACAGCTCTATCAAATCAAACCAAACCAAAGCTTAGTATTTTGAATAAATCGTAAGTAATAAATAGGTTGTAAATTTAGACAAGCATATTTTAACCAATTTATTCCATGGGAAATACTGAAAAAACTATTATATGTATTGAATTTGAAAGTACGAGGGGCGTTCAATAAGTAATGCCTCTGACCTACTTGCAGTTATTTGAAATAGCCGATGAGGTCAAGATTAGTGCCGGGTCTGTGGAAACTATCATTCATGACCATTTGCATATGCAAAAGGTGTCTGCCAGATGGATTCCC
>NC_042997.1:70890475-70892975 GCF_006345805.1 Octopus sinensis
CCACAGAGTACAGTGGACATATTTCATTATTTATTTTCATTCTTTTCAGGAAAAAATATCTTTTAAAGTAATTTTGCAATTAATAAATGTTTCGTTTTCTCTCTTACCCTTTAAATTAAGATATTTTAAAAATATTTTAAAATTGAAGCAGAACCTTTGAAAATTATTTTTAAAAAAATTTACTGAATTTTGAAAAGAAATATCCAAAATCCTTCCATTGGAACGGAACGTTCGTAACACAGGATGCTTATATTATTGAGAGTGTTAGAAATGTTATTAATATCGTTGGCAGCTTTACGTTCAGGAAAATGTTTTGTAATTTCAATATATTTAAATGAATTTCACTAATTGGTTTGAAAGAAAACACTTATAATTTAAGATATACACATGTGCATCTAAAGATTCGCGCAATAGGGATCACAGAATGACCGAACTATAGAACCGTCGTTTACCTGTAATTATTATCGACATACTCACACTAGAATCTCTTCTTATCAAAGGTGGCTGTATTTTATGTTCCAGAGGGGAAAAATATAGTTGAAAATCCATTTCAAATTAAGGCTGCTTGAACCATATAGGTCACTCTTCAATTTTATAATTATCTAGAATTTCATCAATAACACATTTTAGTTTTTCTATGCAGGCAAGCGAATTGAAAAGCAATGGTGAGTATTTAAATCATAGATCACTGTGCATTAAGACATAAGGAAGTTTCCATTTTTCATACAATCGTTGGAATTTTGGTTCGCAATGTAATTGATTTAAATCGTAATAATAATTAATCATTCAATAAAAGATACAAAACAAGAATATTAAATAATGTATAAATATTAAATCTATATATATAAAAGTGAAGTTGTGTGAGTGTCTGTCTCCTACGATTTAGATTCCTAACTACTCCCACATTTTGCGGTGCAGTTTCACCAAATTCGGGTATCTTATATTCGTGATTCATATCGAGCCCGTCTGGGTATTAGCGCGCGTCTATGATGAGTCTACGATTTTAAAAATAATTTTCCATAATTTTTTTCCATTTGAAGGCATATTTTATCCGTGTGTCGATGGCGGCGGAGTTGGCGTCCATGCTCACACCTGCACCTGTGTTGTTTCTCCCCCTTCTTCCCTCCCTCGTGAAGCTGTGGGGAAGGGAGTGTAAGGAAATCAACGCCGTAAAGCGTTGTCAAGGAGACCAGCGTTCTTTTAGAACAACGACTTCATGGCTTGAAGACACCAAAACAGAAATGGCTAAGAAAGCCCGAAAGCAAATTCTACAAAATCGGGAAACACGCCACACAGGGAAGGTTTCCCGTGCAAATAATTTGCACAACCGAATGTTATAGTTGTTAGTTGTTGCACAAATCTTTATATATAAAAGTGAAGTTGTGTGTCTGTCTCCTACGATTTAGATTCCTAACTACTCCCACATTTTGTGGTGCAGTTTAACCAAAACCGGGTATCTTATAGTCGTGATTCATATCGAGCCATTCTGGGTATTAGCGCGCGTCTACGATGAGTCTACGATTTAAAAAAAAATTACCATCATTTTTTCCATTTTAATGCATTTTTTCGCTATTATATAAGGGAAGTAACTCTCTAAAAATGTCAACGATGAGTCAACGATTTAAAAAAAAAATTACCATCATTTTTTATTTCATTTTTAATGCATTTTTTTGCTATAACTCTCTAAAAATGATTATATAGTTATTTCCCTTACAAACTCGAGCAACGCCGGGCGATACTGCTAGTAATGTATAAAGTTGACATAACAATTCTGAGGTCGTGTTTCCTCTTTATCGATTCCCACTACACATGTATTAGGTTGTCAAGAAAGTTCTAGCGGAATATTTAATCTTGGTTTTAAATGAAGTATTTTCAAATTAATTTTAGTTAAATTACTTTATATATCATTTTAAAACCCGTTTTCCGCTCTAACTAATCGTGTTACTCTTTTTCCTTTTGAATAATTAGGCCATTTTTTCCGGAACGTTGAATACAACATGGACAAAAAGCAAATTCGCACAGTTTTCTTATTCCAGTTCAAGCTAGGCTGAAAAGCTGCTGAAACAGCTTGAGATATCAACGTTGCGTTTGTCCCAAGAACCACTATTGAACGGACAGCGAAAATTCTGATACAAGAAATTTCGTAGCAGTGACAAGAGTCTTCAAAACGATAATCATAGTGGTCGGCTATCGGATGTTGTCAACGATTAACTAAGAGCCTTAGTCGAAGCTGAACGAATTGGGCTACGAAACACTGCCTCATCCGCCATACTCACCAAACCTCTCGCCTACCTACTACAACATTTTCAAGCATCTCGACAACTTTCTACATTAGATATGCTTCAAAAACCAAGACGATTCCAAACACGCCTTCAACGACTTCATCGAGATCAGAACGCAGGATTTTCACACTACTAGCATAAATAAACTTGTTTCGCGTTGGCAAAAGTGTGTTGATTCTGATTGTGTTTATTTCAATTAATAAAGTTTTGTTTGAGTT
>NC_042997.1:70900475-70930475 GCF_006345805.1 Octopus sinensis
GTCCAGCGATGCTATATCAAATTCCATCAATATCGTCTACAAATTCTAATTATCATTTCATCAACTATGTGGCTTTTGTCAGCAGGCAGAATCGTTATCAACTTCTAACTGGTCTTTAGTTGCCCTAATTTGCTTCCTGCACTCTTTCTATTCTACTGGAAGTAATTTTCACTTTCTAGATGATCATCTAACATTTCCGCAGTCATAAATTTCCATATCAGTGTTAAACAGGTTATAGACTGAAAATTCGATACCAATTTGCGTTCCAAGGCTCCTTGGGATATGACAATGTTTGTTCAGGTAGGGACTTGTCCCGATGCAGGTATTCATCAAAGTATGCAGTGATGCTTTCATACAACTGTAAAATCCTTCAGCTAATAACCATGTACCCAATTTGCAATTTACTTTAAACTTCAGTCTCACTGAATAGAGATCAGTTCTGAGGTCTTTTTCACTTGGTACATTTGGAAGAAGCTTCTTCTTCTTCTTCTTCTTCTTCTTCTTCTTCTTCTTCTTCTTCTTCTTCTTCTCTTCTTCTTCTTTTCTTCTTCTTCTTCTTCTTCTTCTTCTCTTCTTCTTCTCTTCTTCTTCTTCTCTTCTTCTTCTTCTTTTCTTCTTCTTCTTCTTTTCTTCTTCTTCTTCTTCTTCTTCTCTTCTCTTCTTCTTCTTCTTCTTCTTCTTCTTCTTCTTCTTCTTCTTCTTCTTCTTCTTCTTCTTCTTCTTCTTCTTCTTCTTCTTCTTCTTCTTCTTCTTCTTCTTCTTCTTCTTCTTCTTCTTCTTCTTCTTCTTCTTCTTCTTCTTCCTTCGTAACACAGTGTAGGTAAAAATGCACCGGTGTGTTTAGTCATCCGTTTAGTCACAAAAAGGACCTCAGTTGTAATAGTCCATAACCTTCCTCTTTTCCTGGCAGATAAAGTCGATCTTCTGATCCTTTCCATCATGACTGAATGTTTGATTCCGTCCCCTTCAATTACCCCTAGGTATTTGTAGCTCTCCGCTGGTTGTAACTCTTTTATGACATTCTGCTGGTCAAGGTTAACGTTAGATGTTTCTATCATTTTTTCTTTGATAAAAGTAGCTTCTGTACATTTATCAAGGTCAAATGATTAAAAAAAGTACAAAAAAAAAACAACGAAAATTATGTTTGTTTTAAAACTTAAGATTACATAGAAAGTATTTTGCGTAGGATATGAGCAGTTCCCATGAGCACTATCTTTTGAATTTCTGCCATTTTGGGGTTTCCTGGTATCTGAGTTAGGTAGGGATCAGCCCCTTTTGCTATCATTCCCAGGGCACCTATGACAACAGGTATTGCTTTAGTCTTCAGCTTCCACATTTTGCTGATTTCTATTTCAAGATCTTTATATTTGCTCAGTTTCTGGTAGGTCTTGACAGATATGTTTGTATCGATTGGGACAGTCATATCAATGAGGAGGCATGTTCTTTATTTGAAGTCTTTCAATATGATGTCTGGCCTATTTGCATCTATCTTTCTGTCAGTTTGAATGGGGAAGTTCCAGAGGAGTGAGATGTGGTCATTTTCAAGCACTGGAGGTGGTTTGTGTTCCCACCAGTTTTTTTCATGGAGCAAATCCAGGTTTCTGCAGATTATCCAGTGAATATATTGTGCAGCTCTATCATGCCTGTTGAGATACTCTGTAGGCGCTAGAAGACTGCATTTGGAGACAACATGATCAATGGTTTCATTTTGTTGTTGACATACACGACATGTTGGGCTACTGCCGTTCTTTAATATGTTGGCCTGGTAGTTCCTTGTTGGTAGGCATTGATCTGTTTTAGATTTTAAGCCAGAGGCCATTAGCCATTGATGGGTCAGGGCTTTGTCAACATCTGCATTATTCGTTCTATTTGGGTATTTGCCACAGAGAGGTTTTTCTTGCCATTTATCATTCAGAATATCTAAGGCAGCAGTTTTAGCACGGGTTTTCATGCGTTTAGCTTTTCTGTGCTTGTTTCTTGTATGTCTAATTCCGAAATTTGTTGTTTTCGGAATTCATTTAGATATTCCTATGCCTGTTTTGTTACTGAGTATGATGCTTTCTTGTTTTCATGTTTTGAGACAAGTTTTAACATCCAGTCCTCAGAGTTTTTCAGATAGGTGTCTAGGCCAATTGTAGCAACCTTCATTGTTATTGCCAGTTGTAAAAGTCCACGGCCTCCCTGTTTTCTATATCAGCCTTAGGGTGGTGCATTCTATGCATTGTCAACAGTTTTCGTATTTTTCTGTCAAGATTACATATTTCAGTAATTGACCAGTTAACGATATTGAAACTGTAAGTCACGACTGGTGTGGCTAAAGCATTGATCACTTCGATCTTCTTTCTCGCATTCAGCTTTGTCTTGAGTATTGCTCTTACTCTGCGATAACATTCTCTCCTGATCCTTTCCTTCATCACTGAATGTCTTATTCCGTCCCCTTCAATTACCCCTAGGTACTTGTAGGCTCTCCGCTGGGTCTAATTCTTTTATGACATTCTGCTGGTCAAGGTTAACGTTAGATGTTTCTGTCATTTTTCCTTTGATAAAGGTAGCTTTTGCATATTTATCGAGGCCAGAGTGCATTCTGATGTCATCACTGAATTTGGTTAACATTCGCTAGTAAGCCCTTGAGTTGTTGGTCGTTTTTTGCAAAGAGCTTTAAATCATCCATGTAAATGAGATGATTTATATTGTTATCAAACATCTTATATCCGTACTGCGCGTCATTGAGCAATTTTGAGAGAGGTATCAAGGCTAAACAAAAGAGGAGTGGTGATAGTGAGTCACCCTGGAAAATGCCACATGAAATTTTTACATCACCAGCATTTAGAGATTCATTGTCTCTGTTCAAAGTTAGTGTGGTTCTCCATGATCTCATACTTACAGACAAAAAGTCTCGCAGAGTAGGTGCAATTTTATACATTACCAGGCATTTCTTAATCCAGTTATGTGGTAGGCTATCAAAAGCTTTTTCATAGTCTATCCAGGCTTATTATTATTATTATTATTATTATTATTATTATTATTATTATTATTATTATTATTATTATTATTATTATTGAGTGAGCGAGCAGAGCATGCCATCAAAGTGACACTGGGGTAAAATATACGAAGCCCAGTATACCCATCATGACTACCCGTCCGATAAGGGCACACCAGGCACATGCATCACAACCATATGTGCGCGACATGGTGATCTCATATCAAGATAAACAGCACATGACCTTGCAGGTGGAGCCCAGTTAGAATTTTCTTCAGATCGAGTAACCCATCCCGCTCAAAAGGTCCCTGAATAAGGGTTGTTTAAGGACGTTGAACGAAACACCTATGTTTCCAGAGGTGAATTATTCAAACCCCAAAGAATCCTTCTCAACACATGGCTATGATGCTCCCCCACTACTTCTGCTCGTGATCAGAGATGCACATATCGTCAGCCACTAAGGGACATGCTCAACTGGTTAAGGTCAAACAACTGACAAGCAAATCTGTGGTATTGAGCAGAATATTTGCTGTAGCCCATCTTTTATACCAAAACAAAACAATGTACATGATAACACTTCCAATCAGTTAAGATCAGAAGCCATGAGAGCCACTGCCTGGTACTGCATCAGGGCAGTTATTATTGTTGTTGTTATTATTATTATTATTATTATTATTATTATTGAGTGAGCGAGCAGAGCATGCCATCAAAGTGACACTGGGGTAAAATATACGAAGCCCAGTATACCCATCATGACTACCCGTCTGATAAGGGTACACCAGGCACATGCATCACAACCATATGTGCGCGACATGGTGATCTCATATCAAGATAAACAGCACATGACCTTGCAGGTGGAGCCCAGTTAGAATTTTCTTCAGATCGAGTAACCCATCCCGCTCAAAAGGTCCCTGAATAAGGGTTGTTTAAGGACGTTGAACGAAACACCTATGTTTCCAGAGGTGAATTATTCAAACCCCAAAGAATCCTTCTCAACACATGGCTATGATGCTCCCCCACTACTTCTGCTCGTGATCAGAGATGCACATATCGTCAGCCACTAAGGGGCATGCTCAACTGGTTAAGGTCAAACAACTGACAAGCAAATCTGTGGTAGTGAGCAGAATATTTGCTGTAGCCCATCTTTTATACCAAGACAAAACAATGTACATGATAACACTTCCAATCAGTTAAGATCAGAAGCCATGAGAGCCACTGCCTGGTACTGCATCAGGGCATTTATTATTATTATTATTATTATTATTATTATTATTATTATTATTATTATTATTATTATTAACATGGTCCCACCTGCAAGGTCACGTGCTGTTAAGCTTGATATTATATCAGCATGCCGCGCATATAAGGCTGTGAGGCATGTGCCTGGTGTACCCTTATTAGACGACTAGTCATACATTCTAACGATGAAAAGAGAGGGCAATTTCAACGAATAATAATTCATTCCAGCTACATATAAATTGCTGCAAATAAATGGTTACAACAGTGGTGACCCCATCGTTAGACACAATACATACAAACAGGAGACTAGTTGCTAAGTCGAATATCTTTGTGGTGTGAACTTCTCAGTGAGTCGGCTGTTGGTATGCCAGATATAAAAAAAAAACATTACAAACGGGACATTGGAGCACATACATTAGGGTAACCTAATGTATGTGCAGTGGAAGTATTCTCTAATGAGGAAAGTGGTGTGGTTATGTTCCCTCAGAAAGGTGGTATTAGAAAGGAAAGGGCATGTAGGAAAGTGAAGGAAGGAGCAGGGGAAGAATGCGAGTGGGGACATGGTATGGAAGCAATATCCTGTTCAATATTTATCAATTAGCACGTATTTTTTCCCTAACCTTTGCTTATTATGACCGGATGATTCGTTCCGATCTCTTTGTCGGTTTGAACCGGCATATCTGAAATCATTGTAGTCTGATCGTTGTCCTGAACCTTGTTTGGTACATGTTTATAACAGTTTTTGCTTGCTTCTATGTAGCAGTGTTGGCATAATGTTCAATGAATATAACTAATTACGCGGTATATGTTAGAATTTGGGAATAATTTTTAGCGTTCATTTCAAATTCTGTATTTTCTCGGAAGAAGCCATTGTGTTTCCCTGTTGTTATTATTATTATTATTATTATTATTATTATTATTATTATTATTATTATTATTATTATCATTATTATTATTATTATTATTATATTATTATTATTATTATTATTATTATTCTATGTTTGACTTTTGCTTTATATTTGTACAAGTTGGCTCCAAGTCTCACCCAGAGACCTCAAGAGACAACAGGGTTGGAAGTTCATGTTGTTGTTATGCCTAGTGTGCCATATATTTGGGGGGTGGGGATGTTGTACTAATGAATGTCTAAAAAAAAAAAAGTTTTTTTTTTTTTTTTTTTTTTAAACCGAAAATTATGGTTGTTTTAAACCTTGAGGTTACATAGAGAGTATTTTGCGTAGGATATGAGCAGTTCCCATGAGCACTATCTTTTGAACTTCTGCCATTTTGGGGTTTCCTGGTATCTGAGTTAGGTAGCTATCAGCCCCTTTTGCTATCATTCCCAGGGCACCTATGACAACAGGTATTGTTTTAGTCTTCAGCTTCCTTCCACATTTTGCTGATTTCTATTTCAAGATCTTTATATTTGCTCAGTTTTTGGTAGGTCCTGACAGATACGTTTATATCGATTGGGACAGTCATATCAATGAGGAGGCATGTTCTTTGTTTGAAGTCTTTCAATATGATGTCTGGCCTATTTGCATCTATCTTCCTGTCAGTTTGAATGGTGAAGTTCCAGAGGAGTGAGATGTGGTCATTTTCAAGCACTGGGGGTGGTTTGTGTTCCCACCAGTTTTTTTCATGGGGCAAATCCAGGTTTTTACAGATTACCCAGTGAATATATTGTGCAGCTCTATCGTGCCTGTTGAGATACTCTGTAGGCGCTAGAAGACTGCACTTGGAGACCACATGGTCAATGGTTTCATTTTGTTGCTTGCATACACGACACGTTGGACTGCTTCTGATCTTTAATATGTTGGCCTGGTAGTTTCTTGTTGGTAGGCATTGATCTTGAGCTGCTATGATAAAACCCCTCTGTTTCAGATTTTAAGCCAGAGGCCATTAGCCATTGATGGGTCAGGGCTTTGTCGATATCTGCATTATTCGCTCTCTTTGGGTAGTTGCCATAGAGAGGTTTTTCTTGCCATTTATTATTCAGAATATCTAAGGCCGCAGTTTTGGCACGGGTTTTCATGCGCCTAGCTTTTTCTGTGCTTGTTCTTGTATGTCTATCTCTAATTCCGAAATGGTTGTTGTTCGGAATTCACTTAGATATTCCTTTGCCTGTTTTGTGACTGAGTATGATGCTTTCTTGTTTTCATGTTTTGAGACAAGTTTTAACATCCAGTCCTCAGAGTTTTTCAGGTAGGTGTCTAGGCCAATTGTAGCAATCTTCATTGTTATTGCCAGTTGCAAAAGACCACGGCCTCCCTCTTTTCTTGGCAGATAGAGTCGTTCTGTATCTGCCTTAGGGTGGTGCATTCTATGCATTGTCAACAGTTTCCTTATTTTTCTGTCGAGCTGACATATTTCAGTAATTGACCAGTTAACAATATTGAAACTGTAAGTCACGACTGGTATAGCTAATGCATTGATTGCTTCGATCCTGTTTCTTGCATTCAGCTCTGTCTTGAGTATTGCTCTCACTCTTCGATAGCATTCTCTCCTGATCCTTTCCTTCATCTCTGAATGCCTTATTCCGTTCCCTTCAATTACCCCTAGGTACTTGTAGCTCTCCGCTGGGTCTAGTTCTTTTATGACATTCTGTTGGTCAAGGTTAACGTTAGATGTTTCTGTCATTTTTCCTTTGATAAAGGTAGCCTTTGCACATTTATCGAGGCCGAATTGCATTCTGATGTCGTCACTGAATTGTTTGACTATCGCTAGTAAGCCCTTGAGTTGTTGATCATTTTTTGCAAAAAGCTTTAAATCATCCATGTAAACGAGATGATTTATATTTTTATCAAACATTTTATACCCGTACTGCGCGTCATTGAGCAGCTTTGAGAGAGGTATTAAGGATAAACAAAAGAGGAGTGGTGACAGTGAGTCACCCTGGAAAATGCCACACGAAATTTTTACATCACCAGCATTTAGGGATTCACTGTCACTGTTCAGAGTTAGTGTGGTTCTCCATGATCTCATACTTACAGTCAAGAAGTTTCGCAGAGTTGGTGCTATCTTATACATTTCAAGGCATTTCCTAATCCAGCTATGTGGTAGGCTATCAAAAGCCTTTTTATAGTCTATCCAGGCTATTGATAAGTTTTTGTGTCGTTTGTGACAATCTTCTAAGATCATCTTATTGATGAGTAGTTGGTCTTTACAGCCGTAGGATCCACGTTTACATCCTTTCTGTTCATTAGGGAATATGCTGCTGTCTGTTAAAAAAACTATAGGTATATTCCGTCAGGACAGATGTTAGTGTTTTGTACATAGTTGTTAAGCAGGTTATGGGTCTATAGTTTTTTGGTTCATTTGTTTCTTCACTTTTTGGAAGCAGGAATGTTAACCCATTAACTAGCCAAGGAGGCATCCTACTAGGGTGTTGCAAAACATCATTGTACAGTTCTGTTAGCAGTTCATGGCTCTCTGGGAAGGCATTCAGCCAGAAGTTAGGAATTTTATCCTTTCTTGGAGACTTCCATTTGCTTGACCTCCTGAGAGCAGATCTTATATCTTCTACCTTGACACCCTCCCACTTTTGCTCTTCTAAGGGGTCCAGTTCTGTAGATATTCTGTCAATCCAGGGGGCCTTTTCGTTGTGTGTTTTTTCTTCTGCCCAGATTTTATTCCAAAATCTCTGCACTTCTTCTTTTGATGGTACAGACCCTGCAGTAAACGCTGTTTTTCCTATCTTCCTGTAAAAATTCTTGGTGGTGTTATTTTTGAACATGTTGTTGTCCTTGAAAAATCTAACACGCTTTTCATACCTCGCTATGCGGGCAGCTTTGGCAGATACCTTTTGTTTGATGGTTTCTATGGTGGCATCAATATCAAGTATAGTTTTCATATTGTATTTTTTCAGTAATTTTTGGGTTTTTGTAGGTTTGGTAGTCTTGTGAGCCTTAAGGTTTTTCAAATATTCAATGTCAGATCTAAATACTTTAATTTGTTGTTGCAGACGCTCTTGCCAAGAAGGCTTTTTGTGGGACTGTTGTGCCGTTTTCTAATCTTTACACCACATAGGATCGTTGAGATTTTCGCGGATGCATAGTATAGGTGGTTGAGGTTTGTGATATCAACATCATTAACTGAAATTATATCCTTAAGTGCAAGCCGGATTTACCAATTATTTTCATGTTTTGGTTAGAGTTGCGGATTTTAGGAAGTGTATCACGCTCATCCATGCTGGTTTCTTTAATTTTCAGCCATTCAATCATGTTGATTTTTAGCTCATGTAGTTCTGTTGGGTCAATATTTGTGTGACTTTCTTTATCTATTTGATGCTCATCTGTCTTAGTGTTTATGATTGGTTCAGGGCGTATTTCACTTTGCCTATCACTTATACTAACTCTTTCAATCCTCTTTCGTTTTTATCCGCCCTGGGCTGGTCTATAATCATTTCCTCTGTATTATCTTCTCTAGCTGCAGCTTCGTTCATTTTATCCGATATTGCTTGTCTAACCTGATCAATCTCTACTTCAGTCAGTAATTTCTTTTTATAATGTTTCTTCTAACATTGGCAAGCTTGTTACTGTCTATGTAGGGTCTTACTTCAGGGTGTTTCTGTCTCCAGTTTAAGTATGCTTGTACAGTGCTAGACTATCTGTGGGGAAATATATGACATGGTAGAAGGCCTCAAGAACTTCTTTATTATCTTCCCTAGACCATTTTTCCTTCGTTTTCTTTTGATTATTTTGTGTGATGAGCATCGATGGCCATCTGTTGGAATATTCCGGTTGTGGGGTTCGTCCAGCTCCTGTGTGTTGGGAAGATTTGATCCAGTAACTGATTTTTCAATCAGGATTTGGTTTAATTTTCGGGTACGTGGTCTTTTGTAATCCGCGCAATGACCAATGCGGTTTATTGTTTGATTTGTTGACCTTGAAGCATGACGAGCATCCATTCTTATATTAGGAGATGGATCTGTCAGTTTAGGGTTCACTACATGTAAGCATTGCTCATAGCGCCGCTTCTTAAGACTAGCAGATCTATATTCGTCTGTATTTTTTTTGTTGATAGTTTTATCTCCGGACATTTTTTTTTTTCTTTCCTCCTCTTCCTTTCTTCAAGGCTTACTGTGTCTGTATTAGTTCGAAATAATGAGAATAAAATACGGAGAAGGAAACGAAAAGAAAGGGAAAAAGACGGGATCTGTCAGTTATTATTGTTATTACTATCATCTTCACCACCATCACCATCATCAGCAACATCACCATCACCATCATCATCTTCAATGTGTAGCCACAGCCACCATCAACACTCCATTGTGTTGGAGAATGGGTGGTTAAAGAATTCATGTTCTTTGGGTCTATAAATAGCCACGGTAGATGGTGGAGACAAAGGACGTTAATGGTCAGTAAAAGGTCAAACCTGTTTACGTTTATTTATTTATTATTTTTTTTTTCGTTCTCTTTTCTTCTTCACCACATGCATATGTATATGTATATATATGTATATTCAATCACACATATTATCTGATGTTTTCGTCGAAGATTTTTTTTTTCTTTTTTTTAAATAACTTTCTGAGTTCAATGTTATGTATATATTTTTAAATTTCTGAATTCAGTTGTATGTATGTAGTAGTAGGTGCTTAATTCCATAACTTTTTATCGTGCATTTAATTGTGTTGTTACAATAAAAGGTAATTTAAAAGGCAATTTTACACATTCTTATAGTCATGAGAGACGACTAAATGTAAATGTTCACACAGAATTGGAGATATGTATGTTTCTAATTTTTCTTGTTAGGTGTACGTTTGTATGAGCTGTAGATATGTAAGTTTTTTTTTTTACTTATTTTGAGGGTAATTCAAATTACTTACAGAAAACAGTAGATCTTCCAGTTTTCTACAGTTGACCTGCTGGGTTCGCTGTTGCCAGTTCAGAGCATCGTAAAAATACGTCCATCCTCTGTCACGTCCAGCCGCCTTCCTTATTATTATTATTATTATTATTATTATCATTATTATTATTATTATTATTATTATTATTATTATTATTATTATTAAAACCATGAGCTTGTAGACACGCAGGACGAAATGTATAGCGGTATTTCGTACGTCTTCACGTCCTGAGCTCAAATTCGGCCGATATCGACTTGCGTTTCGATAAAATGAGAACCAGTCAAGTACTGGGGTCGATGTTATCAACTAATCCACTCCTACGAACGTGCATGGCCTTGTGCAAAATGTGAAAGCATTACTATTATTACCCTTAAGAGAAACAACTGGACGTATACTCGCACTGTGCACATTATTAACCAGTCTCACGAAAACTTTCACTAAAACATGATTATATATATATATATATATTATATATATAATATATATATATATATATATATATATATATATATATATATATATTATATATATATATGTATGTATGTATAGATAGATAGATAGATAGATAGAGATAGATAGATAGATAGATAGATAGATAGATAGATAGATAGATAGATAGATAGATAGATAGATAGATAAGGTTGCGGCGCAGATTTCAATTCGATATGTTAGGGTTTTCTATCATGGTAACGCGTGCTGAAAAAGCTAAGGTGATTTTTTGCGAGTGCAGAAACTGATCCACACGAGTCCTAATACGTCAATGTACGTTAGGAGATTTTATTAACCTGATCTGCTTTCGGTTGATTTCCGTAGTGTATTTCTGGTGATTTAAATAAGAGTTTTGACTGTTATTTCCAGCAGGTAGGCAGACTTAGTATTCCTTTGATTAATTTTATTCCTTCAGCTATTTAATGCTTTTTCTTGGGCATGAAATCCCCTGTTTTATTGATTCTGTTATTATCATTTTTTTTAAATAGTCATACCAGATAATAACAAAATTAATAATATCTTTAGCAAATTAATTTTTCGGGAATTATTTATCGAGATTATATATATATATATATATATATGAGTGTGGAAGGAGTCGTCCCTTCTTAGGGATACTTGTCCAAGCGTACACCGGTTTAGCTCTATATCAATTAAGGATACTGGAAATTCCACATGCTTTTCGTTGGTTCTTCTCCGATTTTAGTACTTCACACTTTTGAAATTCTAGTTGTCGCTATAGAAATTTCCACCTTTTCGATATAGGAGAAAATGTTTTACAGAGTAAGGAAAAGGGAGAATGTGTACTTATAATAATCAATATATTCATTATAATAATAGTCAATTCATGCTGCCTGCGCAAATTTCGGTTTATTACTTAAATCTATATTTATGCAATTAAATTGCGTTATGATTTTGAGAAAGTAAAAACCTTCATTAGGGAAAAAAATTGACTGATGAATTGTTTTTCTTTTTCAAATTCATAATGCAATTTATTTGCCTAAATATGGACTTAAGGAATAAACCGAAATGCGCGTAGGCAACATGAATTGACTATTATTATAATAAATATTTTAATTATTCTGTATATGCGCTCTCCAATGTCTTTGTATTTTATATATATATATATATATTCACGCACAGACACACATTCATACATATATCGATACACAAGTATATGGGAGGGGAGAGAGAGAGAAAGATAGAAAGAAAGAAAGAAAGTAAGTAAGAAAGAAAGAAAGAAAGAAAGAAAGAAAGAGATTATAATAATGAAGTCATTTACTCACCAGCCTGGCAATTTAGCGTCGCATTTAAGCATCCTGTTTTTCTTTTACGTGATCTACCTTTTGGCTGTATTGGCAGAACCACTCCAGTATAGTTAGATGGGACATGGCCCCTTTCAAGTCCAGCTACCAGAGGTCTGACATCACATAAACTTTCGTTATGGCCTCCTGATTCATCTGTTCTCTGCTCCCTCAATGGTACATATTCCCTGCATCCTTCCTGAAATAAGAGTTCATAATCTGTCCGACAGTAAACCAGATCGCCTTTCATGCCGAAATGGTCCCCCTTGGTCAATGGCCTGTTACAGCCTTCACACACAAAACAGCCTAGATGGTACACTAGGTCTCGCACCCTCATGACAAGTTCTTGTGCAGAAATACCCGTGTTGCATCGAGCACACTGACGAATTGCGTACCTCCTGGAAAAGAACAATATTGTTGTATAAGCCTTTAAACTTTTGGGCATCGCAATATAATTCAACTTGTTAATATCAGACATATGTTGTTTTTACTATTTTTGTTGGTTGCACTTAGTCGTGAAATCAAACTCAGTGCCTTTTGAGAGAGGTTAAGCAGAAATTGTCAGAATTCCATCCTATATATGTGTGAGTATGGAGCGTTTATGTGTATATGTATGTGAGTGTGTGTTTGTGTGTGCATGTCTTTATATTTACTTTTGACTAAGGCACCATTTGAAACAAAACCGTATGTTCTGTTTGAAAATTAGTACTCAGGCTAATATATACATGTGTACATATATGTGTGTTTGTGAGTGTGTATGTGGAAATGGTGGTAGAGGGGGATTGTATCTGCAGTACACATAATGTCACTTCTCTTCTGCCTGAGGATTAAGGTTACAATTCTGACGAATGGTCAGTTACACGTTAATTCAGAATCAAGTAATTCGGTTGATCGTGCAAGTCTATGCTCCTCTCAGAATGACGGAGATATAGTACACACACACACACACACACACACACACATACACCGCACACACACACAATCACCGCACACACACACAATCACACACACACATGCACATACACACACATGCACACACACCTACACACACACACACACAAACAAAAACACAGAAACGCTCGTGCGCTACACTACTTACATGTCACTATTCTGACTGTGCAATTAAAATTCATTTGCTAAGTAAATGTTATTATCCATTGACTATTACTAGCCGAGGTATCTAGTGTTCCCCTAGTGCCGAATATATAGACTTTTGTGCTTTTAAACCCAAAAGACTTATATACTTCTTTCTCTATGCAATATTTTCATATCATTTTTTATTGTAATTCACTACGTGTTTAAAGCTGATCTTCATCCCCAGGCTTCATTCGGT
Source organism: Octopus sinensis (assembly GCF_006345805.1). NCBI lineage: Eukaryota > Metazoa > Mollusca > Cephalopoda > Octopoda > Octopodidae > Octopus > Octopus sinensis. Next base: position 70,913,663 of record NC_042997.1, read on the forward strand.
AGAAGCAAATAAAAAGCAGATAAATGTTAAACACGCCCCAAATGCTAAAATTTGGATCAGACCTATCTTCTTTCACTATGCTGCTGTATGAAATTTGGTCATTTGAATGCATGAGCTCACACACACACACACACAGACACACACACACACACACACACACAGTATATAAATACAAAGAACAACAAAAAGAACAATACAGGAAGAACACTGACAAATGAATTATTAGCTTAACACTTTTACGGAAAGAGGAAGTGTCTTAGGGTTTCCGATTTTAGTTGATCATCAACAGAGAGATCTGTTGAGACAGTGAGAAAGGGAAATCGTGAAAAATTAGGCGAAGATTGAGAAAGCACCTAGGAATACTATACTAGGAGTGCGTTAAGAAGCAGGAAGTGGTGGGTATGTAGATGCCAACGTATGAGTGTATTAGTTGTATAAATATGGGGCACTCTGTGTATAGAGGTTTGCAAATATGGGAATATACTGGTACTGGTTACAGTGGAAGTGTGCTGATGAGAATGTGAGAATGTGCATTTGCATGTGTGTATGTAATATTTTGATGGGTAGCGTGAATACGTGCATATAAGGAGAAGAAAGCAGGTGTGAGTGCGAAGGAAAATGTTAGTTAATCGGATGGGATGGTAAAGCTATATTTTATTGATGTGTGTACAAGTGAATAACAAATTTATATGTATATTGAGAGAAAACGTTTTGTAACGAAAAGGAAGGGTTTAAAATATGATTTGAAAATAGAAAAAGCATGTAGGAATTCTGAGAAAAATAAAAAAATATAAAGAAAGAAATGGTTAAAATTCCCAAGAGCTTGGTAGAGTGTCCAGAGTTTGCAAGATAATGGTAAAACCCACTAAGGAGAACAATCACCTGTAATGAAGAAGCTAGTAAAATCCATGGAGAAAAATAAATGTAGTGAATAAGTTCAAAGCCAGACTTGACGCTTGTGGAATAAAAATGGCGGTAGGAAGATTTAACTTTTTGAATAGAGTATGTATAGTAAGTAGAGGAAGCAGCAAGGGAGGAAACGCATGAGCGGGTATCGGTAATCTAAAGTGTCAGTAGCGGTCAAGCAGAGGTGAAAAGTGGAAGGGGGGGGATGTGAGTCACAGCTTTTAAGCAATACTGGAAATTTGATGTGTTGAAGTATATGTGCTTTTATGCGTGAGTGTACTATGCATGCGTACGTAAGTGTATTTGTGTGCCCCTGTAACGGTGTGGGTATGTATCTATAAGTCGAGAGCGGGTGCGCATATATTTGAGTACCAATGATTGTATATACTTGTGCATGCAAAAACTAGGTGCGTTTGGGCACGTGTATGCCCTTGTTCCTCGGTGTGTGCATGTGAAAACGAGAAAAGCTGTGGGTGAATTGAATACATGTGTGTAGGTCTATGTGCGTGTGCGAAGATTTATATGCGTCTGCCCGAACAAAGTGTTTGAGTTTGTGCCTGTCAGTATGTGTTGTATGTGTGTATGTGTCAGTATGTGTTGTATGTGTGTGCGTGCATATGTGTGTGCATGTGTCAGCAAAACAAGACGTTAGATGAATAGAAATTTATGCATGCGTGTATATACGTGTGTAAATGAAAAGTATTAATGCAAGACGGAAAGGTTTTTAAAGGAAGATTTATGTGTTTATGTGAAAAACCAGCTGATGCACCCAGCATTGCTCGTGTTTTCCGTGTTGAAGTTAAGCCCGCCTCTGACCTTGTATCGTGCCAACTATTACACATTAAGATGTTATATCTGGCTCGGCAGGCTGTTTGCAGGATGGGTAGATGTGTGGCATCAGAGCATGCGACGGTGTTTTGTTGACGGAGCGGAGTTCCATAAGGTCTTTTTTTAATTCTATAGATTTTGTTGAAATATTACACGTGAAAAAATGCAAAAGCTGCAGGAAAAATAACATCGTTATGGTAATTTCCATTCAAACGTCCGATTGAATTCAAGTTTTCGAAAAATTCCGGCCTTATTTACACTTCAAGGCATGTGATCTACCTATGTGCCAAAAATCATTAAAATCGGTTTGACACTGTGGGAGAAGAGAGTTAGAGTAACCTCAAACACAAACAAACAAACACACACCATTGCACATTTATGTATATAGATGTAGTAGTAAGTGCTGGAGAGACAATGATGGCGTGTGAGGCGAAGAAGGCTGAATTTAGTGCAGGGGACTGCAAGGAAGAGGGATGTAGCAAAGTTAAGGTAGAGAAATCGAAAGTTGATACGAGGGAGTTCAAGTGTATGTGGAGGAGTGATAAATTTGGTCCGATGAGCGTGTATGTTTGGTGAAAGATAAGGGTGCATCATATACTGGTTTGCAAGACCAATAGGTGTTATGTGGAGTGGTTATCGCTACCGAATTATCGAGAAACAGAGAACTCGTTGATAAGTCTGATGTCTTTGAGGTGTTGTGCAAAACTGTCGGATTGTCGTCAGCCGGTTTATCCAATGCTGATCATGTTGCGCCCGAAACATTGGGGTGCATATATGAGGTTTTTAGACTTTCATCGAAATGAGTCCCTTAAGTGGAACGTATAGTGGTTGGGTTTGATGAAAGTGACGATTTTGGAAAGGCAAGTGAAAGTGTGCCAGCAGTAAAGAATGTAATGAACAGATCTGGGTGGGGCATGGGTGTGAAAAGAGCAGCTGTGGATGACAAATGCACGTAGGTTGCGGGCGAGTTTAAGGAAGGAATGCGAAGAATGAGGTGTCACATGGTTGTATTCCGGACGCGAGATATGAAAGTTATGACGCGATCGCTGGTTGAGTCATAAGAAACGCAGCTTGCATGGATACACTCGTAGAATGAATAAAATCGTCATTTGTTGAGCTTGGTTGCGGATACAGAAGCTGCAGAGTTGCTGGAACTGGAAATAGGAGATGACACGTTTTATGCAGGTGGTTTTCGCGAAGGAAAAATGTTGGTAGGAGTGGGAGCGAGTGATTTTATAGAAAATATAAATGGAGAATGTAAGGGTGATAAGTTCCTTTAGGCGAAGGAGAGTGATGCTGGTATCAAGGTTAATGTGGTCTAAGGGATGATGGTTTATATAGAGTTGTCCATGCGAAAAATGAGGGAAAAGGAGTCAGACATAAAGAAGATAGGAAGAGATAGCGGGCATAGTTAGTGTTGTGTATGTAGGAGGAAAGTGAAAAAACCGGGGGTGGCGCGAGGTGCGTGTCAAGGTGAAAGAGTATGAACCTTTTGTGGCAGTTACAGGCATGGCTGATGGAGCTATGGTTGAGTTTATAGTGGAGTTACTGGGTGTCCGGACGAAGAGGTTGGAAGGTGTAAAACATTATAAATATTATCAATCCGATTTATAAAGCCTAAGTCATACATACATTCACACACACACATACATACATACATAATGTATATATATATATATATATAATATATATATATATATTATATATATATATAGAGAGAGAGAGAGAGAGAGAGATAGATAGATAGATAGATAGATAGATAGATAGATAGATAGATAGATAGATAGATAGATAGATAGATAGATAGATAGATATGCATAGATTTGCCCCAGCATAGCCACAACCTTAGGCCTGAAACATATAAAAGAATAAAAGAATATTTATGTATGTATGTATGTATGTATGTATGTATGTATGTATGTATGTATGTATGTATATATGAGTATGTGTGTATGAAACAAACATTAACAATCCGAATATTTTCTAAATTGAATGGTTCAATGTGAACCAAAAACTAAATAAAATGATTGTTTTTCTACCATCTTTCCAACAAGAGATTTTTAAATGATTAGTTTTAATAAGAACAGTCTTCCAGGAAATACTTTCTAAACATTGACGTTTAAAAGAGTTGAATAAAATCGAGTGAGTGCCTGGTTGTTTATGCGTGAGTACATGCGCGTGCGAGTGTGTTTCTATGCGTTGTGTGTAACGGAGAGAATGAATGAGAGAAAAGGAGAGAGAGAGAAGTGTTGATTTCGAGAAAGATACAGAAAAATGTTCCTGTGCTTCACACTAATACTCTTTCTGTGCGAATCACTATTACAAATATCAGTTTTTAAAACCACTTTTCTTAAATCCTCCTTCTTTTATTCGAGAGTAAAAACTACTCCGGATGTTCACTTCCTACATTATCCTGGAATGATTATGGGAAAGTATGCAAATTTTGAGAAATGGTAACGGTGTTTCAATTCAAACGGATACATCGACGTTGAAATCATTTATTGTGATTCCTTACATATGCACAAAGCCAGATATTTAATGGATTTTTTTCTTTCAGGAAATGTACTTTGCTGGTACTTAACCGCTAGCGTTAATAGTCCTACTGTTTACGAACGAAGAGGTTGAAATTGAAATTTGGTATTTGCGGGATTCTAACCTAGAAAGTAAAGGGCCGTAACTATTGCAGCATGACATTTTTGTCTCCTGCTCTACTGATAATCACTTTATTGAAGCATCACAAATATTTGTTTGTTACATAAGCACAATGCCAGACATTATTTTTGCGAGTGATTGAACAATTAGAAATATTATAGTATGTTTCCTATGACATTACTTTCCTAACATGTACATCTCTGACATTTTCTTTAGTCATCGGCTAATTTATAACTTCTTACCTTTAGACATCCAGTGTCTAATTTTAGTTTCCTGATTTTGGTTTTTATTCCATTATTTTTCGTTGGCATTATTTTTCAAATTTGTAATATACTTTAAACCTGTGTGGGTACATGTAAATCGACAAGAAATAATGCGTTCTAAATTTTCGAGCGATTAAAATTATCGCTAGAGATGAAACAGATTTTTATATTAACGTCCATTATTATGTTTCTAGCGGTTTCACCTCTGATCATAAAATATCTTATTACTGGATATTTACGTAGTGATGAATTTGATTCTAACTATATATCTCTCTTGCATAATAGATAAAAGGGTTATATTCTTAGTTTAGAAGTAAAACGCTCCCTACTTGAATCTTGCTTTGTACTATATATATATATTGTAGGTTATCAAAGATTATTCAAAAGATAACTGCTATTAAACATCCTCATTTATTTTCTTTCACTCCTGCTGTCCCTTTATAACTGGAAGTTCGACTATAATTAAATTTGTAGCAGTTGGACAACGTAGAACCTCTAAATATTAGACGGATACAATAGAGTGTTTTGCTCATAATTTCGAGGCAAGCGGTATCAACCACTTGGAGCATTAAAATGCACTCTGATGTCGAAGTTTGGAACATGCCCCTCCTGGAATGTTCACACATAAATGTTAGTATATCTCTCTCTTTGATGTTCAAGAGAGTAGATACGTAGAGCTTTCAGACGGTCGCAGTAATTAAAGCTTTTAATCAAAGTTAGTTAACAGGTGATAGTTCTTTATAATCCTTAAATTTCTCCTACAGGACCAAATATGTTTGAAGACCAAAGCTGTGAGCAGTAAACTGATCTTCTCAGAACTAAGCTTTTGTGTAGTGTTATCATAACAATCATTTTTCTTGTCACGAAAGTTCGAAGGATCCATCGTATGAAACAATCGTTTTTCTTGTCACGAATGTTCGAAGGACCTATCGTATGAGATGTCTGAATTTAGAGGTAATTTTGGTGATTCGGCAGATGAAATATGCACCATAAGTCCTGTAGTTAATTGGCGCTCTGAATCATTGTGTTATCGGATGTGAAATAATGTGATTTGTGTGTATTCCCTGCGTGATGAAGAACTTGAATGCATTGAATTTCATATTGTTTTTATCTGCAAATTGATAAATCAGGTTTAGCTTATTATGGAGTGTGACGGTATCTTCTGGAGTTTGGATAGCCATCGATATTTTTCTGTCACTGGCTGAGTGCACCTGTAAACTTATACTCGAAGAATGACGATAAGGCGTAATGCTCTTCATCTTTAGTGCTCTGCGGGTTCTATGACCATTACTATTTGCCGCAATAAACAAATATATATTAGACAATAGTTATATGACAGTTTCAAATAATCCTTCCATGTTCAAGAATTTCAAAATATATCCTTACCTGTAAAAAACAGAAATACGAATATTTAAGTATATATGTGCAAGCACATTAAGATAGGGTTTACATTGTAAGGAAATATTTGAAAAATTGTGATAAAGAATCCTCGTGCATCAAGTGACAAAATACGTATTTTAGTAATTAAATAAATAAAATCTAGAAAACGAAACTAACTACATTTGCAACCGAAAATGCAAAACAAGAAAATAAATATAGAAGAATATAGTGAATGACCAGCTCATTCCATCATTATGATTAAAACACTTCCATCGAAGTGAGCATAGAAGTAGACTAAATGGCTAAACTACTAGAAGAGATTGTAACAGAATAAGAGAGAGGTTATTAAATGAAAACGTACAGCATACATTATCTAAAATTAAGTTGATGGCCTAAACGTCGAGGCAAAATTGGTAAGTAGAAGTGAGAGAGTGAGAGAGAAATGGAGAAAAGGAAAGAGAAAGAGAGAAATGAAGAAGCCAAAATATCTGTACTACAGTCTATCAGAACTTCTCAGTGATCTAACCGCGTTTATTTGATTTCTTTAAATACGCCAAATCCCTCTCGAGTAAGAAAATCAAAGCCTTAGATTGACATTCGAAACAGGGCTGAACTGAGCGAAGCACAGGCAACAACTGCTTAGCAACAAAATTCAAAATAAAAATACAAACTATTTTAAAAAAATTCCTCGTAACTCGATGCGCACTATTCCAAAATGATGTTCTATCGGATGAATACGACGTTCAGTTGTGCCAAAGGCCAAACAATGGTCGGTTATGCCTCCCTTGTTCATCACTAGCATATTTGATTCAATTCAACATTCCATTCTATTATAAAGTGCAAAACTTTAGGGAGGCATCCTAAACTATTTCATGATGATATAGGAAATAATTACCATTTGCGATAGACGATAGATTGAGTCGTGAAGCCAAAAACTATCTGTGTAAATGTGTGTGTATGTATACACGCATCCATTTATATACCCATACGCAAAGGTAATTCTTAACTTCACAAATTAATCAACCATATATCAGATATTCACATGCGCGCACACACACACACGCATGCATATGCACACATGTAAATACACATGCATATGTACACATGTGTTTTGTGTACAACTGTGAGTGTCGGTGTCGATGTCGGCGTATGTGTAACTTTGCCTAGTGGTTCGACAAAGAGTTGAATAAAATAAACATCAGGCTTAAAAGTAAAAAAAAAGTAGGCTCAATGTAAGCTTTTGAATTATTGAAGTCGTTTTCCAAGATTACAACAATTAAAGTATATATAAAACCAACACACACACACATACGTACATACTCAGACACGTATACAGACACTCACATCGATATATATAATTCATTTAAAAAGAAAACGGAGAGAAAAGACAAGAAAAAACAACAACAACGCAAGCACGTGGTACATGCAAAGTATTAATAAGATGCTCAGAGAAGGACAGAAAGAGTGGTTGTTTTACGTTTCGAGCAAAGCTCTTCTTCGAAAATAGGAGCCACAAGAAAGTCCAAAAGAAAAGGAAGAAGGAGGGAAAAATTGCCAACATTCCACGTGCAGTTACATACACACACTCATACATATATACGTAAGAATCGCATGGAAATAAGTAGGTCCAATTCCTCACAGCGACATCCCATACTCTTTCGTAGCATACTCTAATTACATACACAATTACAAATAGGCTTATATATAAAGGGAAATTTTACGAAAATAAACAAAAAGCGAAGGCAAGTGGTGTACAAACAAACAGATGTATTAGTATAGCGCTCAGGAATAGAAAAAGTCTTTTACGTTTCGAGCCTACGCTCTTCTACAGAAAGATACACAGAAAAAAAACAAAGAGAGAAACAAGGAGAGAAAAAATATGTGTGTAGTAGCTAACGATCTATCATGGCAGTGAGTGTGGATAGGTGTTTAAATATTTATATATATACACACACAAATATGCAAGAGGGTGTGCGTACGCGCACTTGTGGGCCTATCTATCTATCTCTCTATCTATCTCTTACTCTTTTCTTTTCTCTCTTTTACTTGTTTCAGTCATTAGACTGCGGCCATGCTGGAGCACCGCCTTTTAGTACTTATTCTATCGGTCTCTTTTGCCGAACCGCTAAGTGACGGGGACGTAAACACACCAGCATCGGTTGTCAAGCAATGCTAGGGGGACAAACACAGGCACACAAACACATACGCACACACATATATATATATACATATATACGACAGGCTTCTTTCAGTTTCCGTCTACCAAATCCACTCACAAGGCATTGGTCGGCCCGGGGCTATAGCAGAAGACACTTGCCCAAGATGCCACGCAGTGGGACTGAACCCGGAACCATGTGGTTGGTTAGCAAGCAACTTACCACACAGCCACTCCTGCGCCTATCTATCTATCTATCTATCTATCTATCTATCTATCTATCTATCTATCTATCTATCTATCTATCTATCTATCTATCTATCTATCTCTTTCTCTCTCTCTCTCTCTCTCTATATATATATATATATATATATATATATATATGTAAAAACGTCAAGGTGGAAAATGCTAAAATAATTGTTCTTTCAACCTTCTACACACACACATACACACACACACACACACACACACACACACACACACACACACACGCATACTCTTTTACCTGTTTCAGTCATTTGACTGCGGCCATGTTGGAGCACCGCGTTTAGTCGAGCAAATCGACCCCAGGACTTATTCTTTGTAAGCCTAGTACTTATTCTATCGGTCTCTTTTGCAGAACCGCTAGGTTACGGGGACGTAAACACACCAGCATCTGTTCTCAAGCGATGTTGGGGAAACAAACATAGACACACAAACATACACACACACACATACATACATATATATATATATATATATGTTTCCCCAACATCGCTTGACAACAGATGCTGGTGTGTTTACGTCCCCGTAACCTAGCGGTTCTGCAAAAGAGACCGATAGAATAAGTACTAGGCTTACGAAGAATAAGCCCTGGGATCGATTTGCTCGACTAAACGCGGTGCTCCAACATATATACGACGGGCTTCTTTCTGTTTCCGTCTACCAAATCCTCTCACAAGACTTTGGTCGGCCCGGGGCTATAGTAGAAGACACTTGCCCAAGGTGCCACGCAGTCGGACTGAACCCGGAACCATGTGGTTGGTAAGCAACCTACTTACTACACAGCTACTCCTGTATATATATATATATATATATATATATATATATATATATATACATATGTGTGTGGGTGTGTGCATATATATGCAAGTATGTTTGTGTGCGAGTCTGCGTGTGAGTATGTCTATGTGCGCGTGTTTGTGTCTGTATGTGAAGAAGGAAACAAAGAAAAAAAGAGAGTGACAGACAAAAGTTGCACTAAGGTAAACGAAAATGAAAGAAGGCATACATAACGACAATTGCAGCAACAACAATAGAATAAAAAAAAGCCTTCGCAAAGAGGGTTTTCCTTTGAGGCAGATGTTGAAGAATGTTTTCGTTTCTCTCATATGGTTTTTCATAGATTTTTATTCCAGTTCTAAAAGCCGGTCTTCTGCCGTAATCTTAACCTTTATCTTCCACCCTTGACTTCATAACTTTCATAATCTTACTACAAACCGGCCATTTCCTTTATTTTCAATGTGGAATGTTTCCTTATTTATTTATATATTGCTTTGATTGTTTCTTTTTTTTCTATGATGTTTTGTTGTTTTTTGTTAGTGACATTCTTATTTTAAAATATTTTTCTTATGTTTTAAACGTAAAGATAAGATAAAAATAAAAAAACAAGCGAATATATATATGCGCACACGCATACAAGAATATATGCGTGTGTATTTCTGTGTTTATACTAGCGTGTATATACTTATATATATATATATTATATATATATATATATATATATAATATATATATATATATACATACATACATAGTACACAGACAGACGCGTGTATGTATTTATTTGAAAGAAAGAATAAGCATACATATTATGCTGTGCATGTGTACGTAAATATATGTACACGCTCACACACACACACACGCACAAATATATATATACATATATCTATGTTTATACATATATATATATACAAATATATATGTAATCACATATATATATATAAAATGCATGTATATGTATATATATATATATTATATATATATATATATATATATATATATATATATATATATATATATATATACATGCATACATATATACATATATATATGTGTGTGTGTGTTTGTGTGTATGAATACATGCATATATACATGTGTACATAAAACTGTTCACATTCATGTTTTTTTCGTGTTTGGTATTATTTTGTCTTACTACCCCACGCTTTATAGTTTTAACAATAATGTACAAGACACATGTTAAAAAATATGTTTTAACCATAAGGTTGGCTTGAAGATATATGTAAAAACCATGTATGAATGACATTTCCATCAACCTTCGGTGTTTCTAGGTCTTTTGATTCGGTTATTGAGTGTTTCGTTCAGTTCTTTTCTCTCTTTATGTAGGTGTGTGTGTGTATGTATGTATATATTTATACATGTGTTTATGTATTTATATGTATGAATGAATGTATGTGTTTCTCTTTCTGTTAGTTTATTTGTGGATATGTATGAGTTTTCTGTGTCTGCTTTTCTCCGTATGCCTGTATATGTACACACTCACACACACACGCGCACAATACATACATTTATACATACATGCATGCTTGCATATATACATACATACATACAAACATACATTAGATACAGACTACACGCTTACATTATCTATATATACGCTGAAATGCTTAAACTCACACATATACATCCTTATATCTTGTATATACATATATATACATATATATTTTATATATACAAATATATTTGATGTCTGTTCGTGGTCTTCTGGATGTCCTTATGTATAGCTATATAAATTTGCGTTTGCGAGCGCATTCTGCATTGGATCTTCTCTTGTATACCACTGAATCCTTCATAAATAAGTGCATTAGATTTAAGCTCTTGCTAAGATCCTGAGCAAGCAATAGCTTAGTATAACAGCTGTTACTACATAATATAAGATAAAATACGATGTTGTAATTGGCGATTTGTTTTGAACTCGCAACATGAATCTCAAAGCTTTGCTTGCAAAAACAGAATTATTAATTACCAAAGTTTCAACAGAATCCTCAAGAGGGACAACATGTCCAACTGATTTAGATAGAAAAATGCGCATTGTAATCTTGTAATACTTATATATTCTTGTGTTACGGTAGCTAAAAATGAAAATAAATGTAAGATATGTATACATTCTAAACGTGTAAATAAATTTCATTCAAACTATCGTCAGCTACTTGAGATATAAAGGCAAATCTGTTTTGTTAAGCACCTGTTTCGATCCAATTTTGTGCTGGCTCTGTTGACATATTAAAAGTCTCCTACTAAGACCTAGTCCTATATCTTTTGTTAGTGCACTTTAGTAGACAATCTAAGATACAGCCTATCGTATAATAGGGTAACTATTTGTTTGTGTATATATGTGTGGGTGAGTGTGTGTATGTGTATGTGTGTGTGTGTGTGCGCGCGTGTGTGTTGGCGTGTGTGTGTGCGTGTGTGCATGTTCTGTTAATTGATTGACGCCGGGATATTTCTGTTATATAAGCTATGAAATGGGTAATGGTTGTTCATAAACGCATTTGTTACTTTTGCTTCACTCTATTCATTCCGTCCTCGACACTGTATGCACATCACCATATCATCTCTTCTCGCTGTTCACCACTTCATCCTTATTACTACTACATTAACTTAACTTTAGTTTTAGTTTGTAGAATTTTTCCTCTAACGACTTGATGGTGTAGAGAAAACAACCTGTGCATAATTGCGTTCTCACAGAATTCACGCATGATCGGATTTCTTCACCATATCTCCCTTCTCAATAAATGATATGTTGTCACATTCTTCATCGATTGTCTAGAATAATCCATACATAAAACACCGGGTAACTATGCTCTAGATAACACTAGGACTATATCAGTACCTAACTTTACTGCATATTCGTATCGAGTATGCTATTTTTTATTAATATAAATTACTTTTCATAGCATCTATCAAATTACTTGCGTACATTAAATTTTGCTCAGAATCCACTGGATAATCCGTGGCTAAATTACTTCGCTGGATCACCCTTATAATCGTATGGTCGCGGTGCAAATATTTTATCGAGATATCTAATTCTTTTCGAAGATTTCTATAAGCGGATCTCTTCATATATTTTCTTTGGAAACCTTTGTGATTTTAATGTTGTTAGGACAGTTACAATCGGACATTTCCTAAAGTATAGGACACATATACCTTCATGAATAGAGACTAATATTAGTGAAAGTGAACACTAGAAAGTAATAAATTAAAATATTCAGAAACCCCACATCAAATTTAAATCCAGTTACTCACGTGTCACCAAAAATCACCATTTGAATTAGTTATGTATATTAAAACATCTTCGTGCTTTCGCAAGAAAAGATAGGAAAAAAAGTAACACTAAAGTAAAATAATAAATTCAATAGTAATCTGGGTTAATTTCGAAAGTAACCCACATTTTCCCTTTTTTATTTTGTTACACATATATAAACGACATGGTATTAAGTATTCGCATGTTTAAATCTATAAAAATTCTGTTTCTTTTTTTTATTTTTCAATTTTGTAACAATATTTCCTTTGTGCAAAAAAGAAATACAAAACAAAGCGGCTTTCACAATTTAACCCGTTTGTTATACTATCAAACACTCTTCTCCTTGTTGCATTGTCTCGACCTCATAATATGTCTGGTTGTGTGTCATAACATATAATCACATCTAAAACTAAATGTTGGTTTTAGCTAACATATTTTACAAGAATTAAATTTCTGATAGAATGAGATAGTGTTTTCTTCTCTTTCTACTTGATCTTAATCACAATACTCATTTCTTTCCTTCTTTCCTTCTTTCCTCGTGTATGTGTGTATATATGTGCGTGCGCACTCTATTTATTTTGTGCTTTCTTTCCAACATTTCAGTAGGAATTTTTACTAGATTCAAACCCATCAGAAAGAGAAAGAGAATTTGTGTCGACAAGTTATTCGCCTATAGAAATATGTGATCTTAGACGTAGCCAGGCGTGTTAATCTAGATGCTCTGTCCAGAGGAATATATTTTTTGCGATAGTATTCATTCATAAAACTACATTTTTTACTTCTAAATTATTTAAGATATTTAATGCCGTCTAAATTCAAAGCTGTGCTCGTACCATATATTAATGTTATAAATCCAATAATGTACCTATCTGATAAGGGTCTAGGGAATAAGGAATATATTATTCCTAGATTAGAAATAAAGGTTATATGCTCATACTCAGCTTGAATGTGATTAAAACGTTAATGTAATGAAGGGTTTAATAATTCGAGAAATGCTTTAACCTTCTCAGTTATTTTAGTTTCTGCGTTGTTAAGTTGAATATATTAAGAATCAATTTTTCTCTTCAAAATGTATTTATTTAAAATTTCGTGTCCCTATTTAAGTATATTTGAGTCGATATATTTTCTCGTTTGTCTGCGTTAGTAAAATGTCTTTGGTCACTTATGCCAGTAATTTCTGTGAAATCAGTACTGTAAATACTTATAGTGAACTGGATTTCACTCAAACGGATTTACTCAACCAGCAAAATTCAGTATTTATATAAATGATTGAAGATCGGGAGTATTTTAGACATGCTAGAATGGAAATAAATGCTTTGTATAATGTTTGCTTATTACCCGCCTCTCATGGTCGATAGACTCCAGTCAATTACTTGGGCTGAGGTATCCGATTGTTCTCAAACTAAACATATATGACGTAGATGTATATGAGCGGCATTAAACAATAATACATGTTCCTACAGTGTAGAGATCACCACACAGGTTTCAATTCTCGTCTTTTCTCCTTACGCAGCTGCGAAGAAGATTTGACCAATAAGAACTAAATGAACGATAAGTGAAGTTTTTGTAATGATTAATTTGGAGTATATGGTAAATCTAAGGATTTATGAATATCTGAACGTGAAGGAACAAAAATGTGGTGATATTTTGAATAAGTGCATGGCAAGTAGTAACCTTCCTGGCTTAGACTTTGTTGGAATTATTTCCCTTGAAATATTTGTTTTACATGGATTCCTAGCATGGTCGTAATCTAATGACTGAAACAAATGAAAGATAAAATAAATGGCTTCTGTCTGATTCTTGATAAATTGGGAGAATTTTGTTATTTGGATCAAATTAGGTCGCATTTGCCTTTAGCTTGACTGAGTATACAGTCATGCGTGTAAGAGAAATGGAAATCTAAATAGTGAAATTTAAAAAAAAAACAGAATTTGGCAAAGACCTGAGTTTCTCATAAAGATCTGCCATGAAATATATTGTTAAATCGACTGGAATTTTTCTTGTACATTTAGGTATGAAATCTGAAGAAATATTAACGGTTCTTATAAAGTTTTCGTGATTCATCAAAGCCAACAAGTGTTTGAACTTTAAAAATCTATATTGCTACGAATTTCAACTGAAGTCTGATATCAGAAAGAGATGTTCAAAGTACAGTCAATGCGGATCGCCAAGTTAGAGTAGCATTGTTCGAAATAGCTAAATTTTTTTACAGCTATACAATATATTCTGTTTGATAAATGCAATTTGGTAGATTTATATAAATATATAAAAATTCCTTATGTAAAACCAGTTCTTCACAAGCTTGTAAGTTACACGATAATATATTCTTAAATAATTTATTTTCTCTTCATTAATGTTGTGTACTGTTGGAACTAACAGTCATAACTATTCTTATTTCTTCTTCCTCCACGCAAAAAAATAAAGAACTGGCTAGAATTCTTGTTGAATAGAAATCAAAATATTTGTGCAAAATTATTGCTAAATTAGGTTATTATTTGTAATCTGATATATTTGTATGAAAGTGTACTACAGTCCAAATTGCTTTATCTCCAATATTATACTAAGTACTCAGTAAAGACCTTGCTTCGATTAGAAGGATCTATATAATTGAAACATGCACGGAAATATCACTGCACATGCGAAGGATCAAACATACAACCTTCTTCATGCTATATTTTAAATTTTATTTAAGCTTTCTCACTATGGGTGTAGGTGTATATTTTATCAATTATAATACTTATTCTTACTATATAAAGTATGTTAATACTAACTTAAATGTCGGTAATAGGTAATTTGCAAGTCCAGTCAAAACTGTACAATTAGAAATGGGTTCCAAATCAATACATTTGTAATTTAAGTTCAATGGAATTTGAAGTGAGATAAAACGGTTAAATCAGATTCTATAAGACGGTTGTTGCTACCACAGATATTTCTCGGTTAAGTTGCCCTGCAATATATCTGACATTTATTTGTCTATAATCCTAATTTGATCCAAATAACAATATTCTCGCAATTTATCAAGAATCAGGCAGAAACCATACATATTTTACTTTTTATTTGTTTCAGTTATTAGATTATGACCATGCTAGGGCGCTGCCTTGAAGAATTATTAGTTGAATGAATCGACCCCCAGTTCTTATCTTTTTTTAAAAACCTGGTAGTTATTCAATCGTTATTTTTTGCTGAACCATTACGATACGGGAACGTAAGATCACCAAGTTCGGTTGTCACGCAGCGGTGAGGAACAAACACAGACACAAGGCGTGTACCAAATCCTCTCACAAGGTTTTGACAAGACGAGGCTATAGCAGAAGACACTTGCCCAAGATACTACGCAGTAGGACTGGATCTGGAACCATGTGGTAGAGAAGGAAGTTTCTTAACACACATACACGCCTGCGCATATATTAATAGCATTTTATAAATTTCAAAATATGCATAGAAATTGAGCCTGCTGACACATCAATTTCTAAAATAATAAAAATTTAATCAGGATTATTAAACAAGATATCAACAGCGATCCAACAAAGCGTACGCGCGCGCACACATGCACACAGACCAATAACATAAGCACACACACATGCATTCGCACACATACACAAATAGATATAGACATGCATATAGGCAATACACACACATATACATTTGTATTTATATGCATGCGTGCATGTAGTATGTATGTATGCATATATGTATGTGTGTATATACACACACGCGCATATATATAACAAGAATTAGAATGAACTAGATGAAACTAGTTACAGTGGTCAATAGCTTGAGTTTGGAACAGCGGAGACGAATAAAATTATATTATAAGCTGAAGAATAATATTTGGTCAATTGAAACAATGTTCCTTGCGAGAGGAGTTGAATAAACAGCTGGTTGCAATTGCGACAACTATAAATGAGAAAGGGGGATAATCTATATAACCGCAAATTCTCCGGAATCAGTATCATCAACGACAGAACACTTAATTTCTTACGAAGATATGAGTAGAGTTGTGAAGAGTAGTAGATACGTGTTTCTGTATCAATATTACTCATCAACACATCGATTGTCCCACCTGATTCTTGTAGACATAAGACTTAGACACATGCACAAAAAAGAAAAAATTCGTAGGGTAATTTGCATAGTTTAAACAAAAATGAGATCGGGCAAGTAACTTAATACGGCAAGAAATTAAAGACTAATATTATATCGTAGACGTTAAATTCTTGGTTTACTAAAACTTCGCTTCGAAGGAATTTGAACATATTGCCTTGTGTTGGTTTGTGTTTGCGCGTGTATTCCCGCTTCCTGTATAATCTATGGCTCTAGCTCACTTTG
>NC_042997.1:70935475-70957975 GCF_006345805.1 Octopus sinensis
TTACAGAATTCATCAAGATTTTTATTTCTTCCTCTGTGGGGGATGTGTTCACTTTTGTTCTTGACTAGTGATTCATCTTCAGTATTGAAACTGGTTGATGCTTCTGCTAGTCTTAATTTTCTGCAAAATTCTGTTATATTATCCTTGATTTCATTTAGGTTGGCTCTGCGTGGAGTTGGTGTAAATTTGAGCCCTTTTGAGAGGATGTCAATTTTTATGTTAGAAAGAGGTTTGGTTGAAAGATTGATTATCTTCGGTTTATATATATATATATATATATATATATATATATATATATATATATATATTCTTTGACTTGCTTCAGTCATTTCAGTGCGGCCATGCTGGAGCACCGCCTTTAGTCGACCAAATCGACCCAGGACTTATTCTTTGTAAGCCTAGTACTTATTCTACCATTGTCTTATGTAGAACAGCTAAGTTGAGGGGACGGAAACATAGCAACATCAGTTGTCAAGCGTACCCGAAACCACGCGCCTTTGGGATATATATAGGTCGTGAGTTCGATTCCCTGCGACGCGTTGTGTCCTTGAGCAAGACACTTTATTTCACCTTGCTCCAGTCTACTCAGCTGGCAAAAATGAGTTGTACCTGTATTTCAAATGGCCGGCTTTGTCACGCTCTATGTCACGCTGAATCTCCCTGAGAACTACGTTAGGGGTACACGTGTCTCTGGATTGCTTAGTCACCTGCACGTTAATTTCATGAGCAGGCCGTTCCGTTGATCGTATCAGCTGGGACCCTCGTCGTCATAAACGACGGAGTGTTCCTTTATATCCCAAATCACCGCTTGACAATCAGGGTTGGTACGTTTATTTCCCCGTAACACAATAGTTCGGCAAAAGAAAATGTTAGAATAATTGCCAGGTTTTTAAAAGAAAAAATAGTCCTGGGGTTGACTCGTTCGACTAAAATTTTTCAAGGCGTTGCACACTCCACCTCCGTCTAGCTACAGTCTACTGAGTGAAACAAGCGTAAGAAAAGATAAATAATAGGAAAACGAAGTTGCAGCCATGGCGGCGTAGAAAACGTATACATAAGATCAACAAAATAGCAAAACAAAAACTGTGCTTTTGACCGTTGGTCAAATGGCATTTTCTTTAACGCTTTTGGTGTGATATGATATTTCATGCTGCAACTTCATTGATCTTCTGTGTTTCTCTCTCTCTCTCTCTCTCTCTCTCTCTCTCTTTCTCTCTCTCTCTCTCACACACGCATTCTCTTTCTCTCTCACTCACTCTTTTTCTCTCTCGCTTTATCACCATCTCCCACTCTTTTCCCTCATTCTCTCTCTACTTCCTTCTCAATTTTTTATTGTAAAAAGTTTTATATCGCTGTCACCTATCACATTTAGCTGTTTGTCACACGAACTTTTCTCTTCCCTCGAATATGTTTTTCTCCTTTTACAGTTTCTTTTCACATTTATGCATACTCAGTGACATATCACACAGACATTTCATTTTGTCACGTATGAGGATTTATATGATTCTACATTCAAACAATTGTCAGTGAAATCCTAAAGACAGAAGCAATAAAGATATTTCAGATAAATATATTAGTTGTTGTTTCTAACTAAAGACTGTTTTCATTTAATGAAGGCAGTCATTAATCTTATTGCTCAAAGTGTAGAGAATACATTTAAAGGATATACATGCACACACATGTGCATACGACCATATATACATATATATATATAGAGAGAGAGAGATAAATTAATACATATATATATACACATACTTAGTATTATTATGTATATATATATATGTTTACAAATTCATACATGCAGACAGATGTATATGTATATATATATATACATATATATATATACATGTATATATATATATATATATTCATGCATAGAAGCATATATATATATATATATATATATATATATATATATATGTATGTATGTATGTATGTATGATTGTGTGTATGTGTGTGTATTGATATTGTTCACTTGTTAATAACTGCGTAAAATCCTGGTGTCATTAGTTCATTGGTATCTCTGATGTGTAACTCTGTATCGGTCGTGTTGCCGTAGATCTCAAAGTGCTGGAATTGTTACTTGTCTGTGAAGCAGTGTCTGTGCTTTGAAAGAAATCACGCGCATACTTCCAATTCAATGAACAATTGTATTCAGTTCCCAGTGACAGCCAACCAAAATGTAGCAATTGATGCCAAGCTGTTCTTTATTTCTGTATTTCCCGCCTAGATATTCTTTACCTTTCATTGATTTGCAAACAATTGGTTTTATAATTAGTACGATTCAGTATTCGTATTGATATATATTGTATGTGATACGTATGAGCATCTAGGAATTACTTCAGATCAACTATGGTTGCAGTAGAAGAATGAAATACTGACAGCAAATGTTCATTTCATTTATATCTAGAGTGCTTTGGCAGAGATGTAATAAAATTAATTGAACCTCAACTACGGTTTCAACATTTATATTATGGAAT
Source organism: Octopus sinensis (assembly GCF_006345805.1). Taxonomy (NCBI): domain Eukaryota; kingdom Metazoa; phylum Mollusca; class Cephalopoda; order Octopoda; family Octopodidae; genus Octopus; species Octopus sinensis. The sequence goes on from NC_042997.1 coordinate 70,937,956, forward strand.
AATCTCAAAGAGGGATTTGAAACCTGCTCCGCAACGTTATGAATCATTTATGAATTAAACGATCATTAGCAATAGCTGTGAGTTGCGCCTACACATCATAAAGATTAAAGAGAACAAGAAATTCTCCAGTAAAGTAGTCAGGAGTCTACAAGTAACGGAAAGCAACCACCCATACACCTGTAAGTCTCAGCTATTATCGACTCAGCTTCTTCTCCGGTGTACTTATCAAGAATTTATCAGTTTCTTGAATAGTTCGCATCTAAACTACCTTCAGTAACTATTAGCATATTGGTCGACCGAATTCATATAACTAGCTGCCACGATGACAAAATTGACCAGTATAAAAAAACTACTTTACAGCTTGCAATATTAAATTCAACTAATGTGTGTACAGTGTAAAACCAGAGCATGTCCGTCACAGAGGATAAAATTGGAAAAATGATATACATTCGAAGGCTTCAGTGATGTTCCCACGATGCAGTGAATTGCACAGTAATAAATTTCGTTACTGGATCTCATGTAGTGTGTAAGGAGAAATAATACAAAAGAAATTCGTTCGGTGAAATGCAAGATCAACGGAAGAATTATAAATTATTTAGTTACTGTTGTTTAACCCCCAAGTTAAACATGAAGTTAAACATTAACCAACATTAGCCACCCCAAAAGCGGGTCTTCACCCTAAAAAAGTCTTACTTTCTGCCTGGTGGGATTTTAAAGGAATTCTGTTCTATGAACTTCTCCCAAGTAACCAGACAATTAATTCTGAGAATTACTGCTGACAACTGGACGAGTTAAAAGCAGCAATTCAAGAGAAACGTCCAGAATTGGCCAACAGGAAGGTGTGGTTTTCCAACATGATAATGCAAGACCGCACGTTTATTTAAGAACCAGACAAAAATTACTGCAGCTCGGCTGGGATGTGTTACGCATCCTCCATATTCACCAGATTTTGCTCCTTCGGATTTCCACTTATTCAGGTCTCCGCAGTATAGTCTTAATTGTAAAAATTTCCATTCCTTGGATGACGTAAAAAGATACCTCGATGAATTCTTTGCCATGAAACCACCTCAATTCTGCGAAGAGGGTATTTTCCACTTAAAGGAAAAATGGAGACGCATTGTGCAACAAAATGGTTCGTATTTGGTTGATTAAAAATGTAATGGCAAGTAATTATTGACCTTTTTCTTTCCTTTAAAAATCGGCACGATCTTTCCGGACAACCCAATATCATTCGATGAAAATCCACAGCTTATTTTCCTAGGTGTGATGGAAAGTATCCGATGTCCACAGCCAGCAGACTAAAGTGACAATTTTTAGTGGTCATGCTTCAAGAACCCAGCAGAGGACTTTTGCAGTCCCAAGCAGTGCTGATTTTTGGAGATGTTCTATCGTTACATTTGTTCTATCGTTACATGAAAGGACAAGAATAAAATACACAGAGAGTACGCCAGACAGTTTGAAGAACACTTCTACATTGCCACATTTGGAGAGCCAATGAAGATGTATGCAGAACAATATCTTGGTCTTAGTTAAAAAAAGGGGCAATTAAAAAAAGAAACAGAGAGTCTAACTGTAGCAGTCCAAGATCAAGCGATAAAAACAAACAACTTGAGAAAAAATATACAAGGAGAGAATGTGTCAGAAAAACGTAGAGCCTGTGGTACTTGGAACGAGACAGTGGTACACGTTACAGCAGAATGCCACAAGTTAGCACATGAAGAATATAAGAAATGAAGGCACGACCAGGTGGTAAAAGTTTTAAACTAGAAATTTTACTAGAAATGGGGATCTGAAGCTGGAAACACATGGTACAATTATCGAGTCCAATGTGTACTAGAGTCGGAGAAATGTAACATTTTGTTGGACTTTCCAATTCACGGGTCATAAACTTCCACATAAGTGGTAAACAAGTTATAGGTCAAAAATTTGATGCCAAGTTCCTATCAAGTTCCTATACTTGAGGTATAGCAGCGTTCGTCCACTTGTCATGCAGGCAGAGACGTGGTCTTGCTGCAGGCAGTCATCCAGTTGCGCAACGATTATCCAATAGCCTTATACTCCGTCCGGGCCCGGCCCTTTCCAATTTGATATTTTACAAAACCTCTGTCTCACTGTATATAGATTAACTGTGACGTTTTTTTGTCTTGGTACAGTTGCAAGTTGTTTTTCCAGCTTTGTTAGCCAGTCCGCGCTGTCTTTATGTCTCACTGGCCTATACCACAGCCCTCCCTGCAACTGGAATCAGGTCCTGGTGTTGACCTACCTCAAAAAGACGCTCTCTATGTTATTGGAACTGTCTGCTCTGTTTGAAACTTATGCATCTAACATTATATATTTTGAATTTGGCCTTCAATGTTGTCACTTTTTGTGTCAATTCTTTATGTGCTATTTGGTTTCACCCCTTTCTAACCTGTACTGTCCATTCAATTTTCTGATTATTACCTTATTTTTGAGCCTTCTCATTATCCTATTCAATTGTCACTATTCTTTTCGTGTCTTTTCCAGCTTCATTCGTATTATCTTCCACCAGTTTGGTTTTTCTTTTCATTTCCTTTTATATCTTCAGTTTTTCTCTTGTAGTCTGCTATATTACATTAGCAGCAGCTATGATTATTTGGCTTATTTCACTGATGTTTTCTGTTTTAATCAAGCTTAAAATTTCATTTACTTTGCCTGTTACTCTCCTCGCATTTCTTTCCGTCCATTTGATGGTACTTCATTGTATCCTTCAAACATTTTACCTCGCAACCTTTCAAAAATCTCAATCTCTTTATTATTCAAGTCCTGTGCTGTACTTACTGTTACTTGTACAACTAGAAAGTCTTCATTAGTCCCTTTATTAGTATTCTCTCATACTCTGCAATTTCCACCTTTTCCATGTTCTTCATCCCTTACCCCTTCATAACCGCTTTCTCCTACTACTGTCTCACTTTCCTTCTGCTTTTTTTAAATCTTTCTCTGAATTCCTTCAATCTCTACTACCGTAATCCAATCGTTCCTTGGTCTATCAGTTGCTGGCCGGATGCTTCAACACCTCCTTTTTCGTCCCATATTCTTTTCATTTGATTCATGAAGCCTCTTTTATTTGGCTCACTTCTTAGTCAGCATTGTATTACTATTTTGTTTACATCTTTTCCCCATTTCAATCTTTTTCTTTTGTACTTTTGATTGTGATTTTAGTCTAGATCAATAACTAGCTTGATGACAACCTCCCAGATCTTAATCAGATACTCCCTGCCTGCCGTGTGCCACACCTTCACTGTTAACAGCTGCAGTCCAGTTAGCGCAGTTCTGGTTATTATTTAATTTTGACATCACTCATTTAGAGGTAGCAATTGTTAGTTTGTGCAGACATCGGCGAGCTGGCAGAAACGTTAGCACGCTGGACGAAATGCTTAGCGGTATTTCGTCTGCCATTTACGTTCTGAGTTCAAATTCCGCCGAGGTCGACTTTGCCTTTCATCCTTTCGGGGTCGATAAAATAAGTACCCCTTGTGCTCCGGGGTCGATGTAATCGGCTTAATCCGTCTGTCTGTCCTTGTTTGTCCCCTCTGTGTTTAGCCCCTTGTGGGTAGTAAAGAAATAGGTATTGTTATCGTGGCGCCATCACTAGTGGGGTTGCTAGCAAAGGGTCCCAGAGTCCACACCTAATCTGGTATACACTGTTTCTTGTGTCTGTCTCGTTCACTCCATTGTTTTTTATCTTTGTATTTGACATTTTCATCATAGGAATATTGGTGTTGCGGTAACACAACCATCGGTGTTTTTATTGAGACACCTTCTCTAGAGGAGTTGCCTATCTCCACCCATGAGATAGACTTAACCCCTCTAGACTCCAACTGGTATTTCTAGGTCACTGCTTGGGCTTACAGGTACAGCACTTTGCCCAACGGTGAGCTCATGGTAATTGTGGTTAAGAGTAACCTTGTTCTTCCCATGTTGTGACGCCACAACCGAATGTAGTTTCATTTCATACCCAAGGCTTATTACTATTATTGTTGTTGTTGCTATCATCACCACCACCACCACCACCACCACCACCAACACCAACACCATCATCATCATCATCATCATCATCATCATCAGCAGCAGCAGCAGCAGCATCATCATCATTTATATGTAAAATTAATGTAAAAAAAAAGGAAACCAGATCTTAATTTCTGAGAACTGAATTAACTTCTTCCTCAGTGAAAAAGAGGATAACTTTAGTGCATTATTTTACAACAAATGTCGACATTTTATGAAGAGGATTTGAGTAAAATATCAGGAATCTGACAATTTTATGACTCAGGAGGTAATTGAGTGTCATAGATGATGGACGGATTCATTATAGATGCGGCAGTTACGTTAAATATGTGATGGTATTCCAAATAAAATAAATGCTGTAATGTTATTAATAGTCATTTAACAGTGGTGTAGTAACTTTTTAAATTATGAGAGTTTTATGGAGGATGTAGAAATTAGTAGAGTTTTATGTCGTGCCAAAATTGTTAACTATCACGTGGCCACATCAGAATAGCAGCAATGTAATCTCTACTTCGAAATCTTTCTATAGAAAATAAATATTTTTTCCACATAGTTTCAGACTCTCGTTAGTCTTCAACAAACTAACAGTTTTGTTTACAGATACACTAGTTTGTTATGCATAGTGTAGAGGAAACTATCAGATTTATAGAGGAAGGAAACTGGCTGTTCGTTATAAGACGTTCATCATACCCTCAAGGAGAAGGTGGAATAAAATTGATTCGCAAAAGGAGGTCGTTTAAAGCTTCACTTCCACACACAACGCCATGCAAGAGTAGGTCATGAATGTAAGTTTCTTTTTTATTAGTTACACCGTTTCTATACTTTTACGAAAATCATCTTCAGTTAGTGGCTATTGCAGTATCCGAAATAGATGTGATGAGAATTCTTCGGAATTGATATATTATAAAGGAAAAAATGGTTTTAATAAACCGACTAATTTTGAATAGAATTTTGTATGCCTACGTATATATATACGCATAGATGCGTAACACACACACACGCACACACACACACACACATACACACACACACACACACACACACACACACACACACACACACACACACACACACACATATATATTTATATATATATATATGTACGCTGTTACGTGGGTGGTGAAATGTGTGGATTGGAAGATCTTATCACGATACTTGAAATAAAAAGATTCTGAAAAATAAATTGTGTTGGGATGGTATTGGAGGTTTTGATTCTTATAAAATCCGAGACTTGACAAAATCTCCGCCCTAATAGAAATCCACGAAGAGCAGGTAATAATGGAATTAAGAAGGCCTCAATGCTACAACAGATCAGCGCAAAACTTTCTGCTCTCATCAGCAGCAGATGACATTTGAAAGGAATCCTCCTGTACTGCCAACAACACAACTTTAAACACCTGCAACAACAGAAGCAACCAAAATACAAAGACCAACACCATCTAAAGCAATAGCATGAAACCGTGGCAACAGTGATTGCAGCACTAGTTATGAGACTGGAAGCAGTATCTACTGCAACAAAAGTAGCAACACAACAATGAAAGTAATAGCAACAAGAACCATAGAAACACCGCTCCCAAAATTCGCCACATCATCAACAACATTAACTGAATGTCACTGCAACACATTTTTGCCTTTATCAGATTTGTTCTAACGTTTTATTTCTGACCGGCTATAATTTGCATTTCGTTCTCTCGTTTCAAGTTCCCTTCCGTCAACCAGAACCAGAGATATTTGCTTCCAACATTTTTGGTTTGTTGCATGAATAGGCCGTGTACTTCCATTTCTTTCCATTTGCTTGTTACGTTGTTCTTCCACCTCTTTTTGAATTCTCCTACTGTTTTAGCCACCAAGTATTGCAGTATTAACAATGTTTTCTACGTTTAGTAATCCTCTTCTTCCTTCCTTTCTTAGTAGGTAGAGTCAGGTGATATTGGGTGGAGTGCATTGTGCATTGTGAGCAGAATTCCAGCTCTATTCAAATTCTGTAGTTCGACTTCGGACCATTTCAGAAAAGGAGCAGAGTATCTCAGTACTCGCATAGGCCATGTATTTATGATTTTAATGATGCTCTTTCCGATTAATTTTCTTTCGAGCGCCTCTCTAATTCTCCCTAATTCTTCTCTAGTACTCTTTATTGTAGTAACTTTATTTCTCATTTCTCTTCTCATTATACTATCGCCTCGCAGCATTCCTAGATATTTGTAGCCCTCATTATTCCCCAGCGGTCTAAAGATTTTGCCTTGTGATAACTTTATGACATCAGAATTTAACTTACAGCCTCTCTTTATGATCAGTACTGCGCACTTACGTACCCCCATTTTAATATCTTTACTCTCACTGTCTATATCAAAGAATTTAGCTCTGTCTCATTTTTTTGTATAAAGATTGATGTCATCCATATAAAGTAGGTAATTTATTCTCATTTTGAATTATGTAAACTCATAGCAGGTCTCAATTTTCTCAGTATACTTGTCAGATATTTTAGTGCAACGTCTAAGAATAATGGAGAGAGCGAGTCTCCTTGGAAAATGCCCCTCAGTATTTTCACGTTGCCTAATGATTCATTTCCACTTATCAAATCTTCTCATATTGCTTTCTCCAAAAAGTTATTTATTTTCTCATTCACTCCAAGCTTCCTTATACACACCAAGAGCCAATTGTGTGGGACTTTGTCGTAGGCCTTCTTGTAATCCAACAGCCAAATTTTTCCTCCTTATTAGTACCTCATTTTATAATCTATCTGTAAATAGCAGTTCCGATTGATTTCTTCCAATATTTTTTTCTCTGACAACAGATTCTCCTTTCCCAGAAAATTATATTCTTCATCTGCTATGAGGTCAGTTAAAAGTTTCCAAGAAAATGGTAAGCAAGTAATGGGTTTATAATTGCTGACATCTCCACTTTATTCTTGGAACTTCTGTGACAGTACTACCCTTCCTTTAGTCATCCATGTTGGTATTCTATTTTCCAAGGAGTTAGTAAAATAGCAGTCGTATATAACTGGGTATACAAGGGATATTCTTGAACCAGAAGCCCTTGACACTATCTGGTCTGGGTGCTTCTCAGTTTAGTCTTTTCTTGATCACCGCTTTGACGTTCTTACCCATAATTCTTATTTTTCCTTGTGTCATTCCAGCTTCCATTTCTCTTTTAAATTCTCGCCAATACTCTGTTTTTATATTATGTTCCCTTTTTTCTTTGCTCCAGATTTCTACCCAGAATTTCCTTGCTACTTTAGTATCTGGCGTATCAATTATCTCATGTTCCTCTTCATCGTTCAGTTGTTTATAAAATTTCCTTGTGCTTGAAGAGTATGTTCTACTGGTACTGATTTGTTCTCAATTGTTATCTGATTTTTAAAAAAACTCTTCTATTACTATTCTTTCCTATGGTTGTTGCATTATTTGACTTTGCCCTTTGTTTAACTTTCATTTTAACCCGAATATTTTACACAGGGACAGAGGCTGTGTAAAAGAGAAGGTCATTTATATCTCTTACGTTTTCGTTCTAGATTTTCACAAACAGTTCGTCCATCTTTTCTGCTTCTTTATATAGTTTTCGTCTTTCGATTTTTTTTAGGGCTCTTACTTTCGCTATTTCCAGCCTTATTCAGGTGGAGTAGGGATCTCTTTTCTTCCTCTGTAACTGTCTTTCCCTCCTTAATGTATAATTTACCTTCATTCGAGCAACTGTTTCTTTTGTGAGATTTTATTGGTTTCTGTGCTAATCCTTTTACTTGTTCTGCTTTTATTTTCTTCGTGTTTAGAGTAGTCACGTTCACACTTGTTCACTAGATCTCCTCTAGTTGCAACTAGGATAACCACTGCTTTCACGATTAAAATTGTTTGGTGCAGAATTGTTCCGTGAGAAGGAATAGATCTTTCTCTGTTCAAACTTTATGCATTCTTTTCAGGTATCCCATTTTAAGAGACTTGCTTCTGTAATCGCATTCCATTACTGTTCTATTGCCGTTTTGAGTTCATTTTCTCCTAATCTTTTATCAGTGGATCATTTACTGTGTGAAGACCTTCATTCGAGTTCCAGGTTTCATAAAAGCAGATGTGACGAATTTTATTTGCCATTACCCTCCTTCGGAAGACTGTAGTATTGAGGCGTCACAACTACCAGTGGTTTCTTTTATAGAGACAACCAAGGCTAATGTACATTTTTCCTAGTGTGGTAGATTTATTCCCATGAAAATATTTTCTGTTTTTTTTTGTTCTGTAGATAAAATAAGTACCAGTTGAACATTGGGGTCGATGTAATCGACTCATCCCCTGTCCCCAAAATTGCTACTCTTATGGCAACATTTCAAACCATTATTATTATTGTTTGTTTCTTTGCACAGCTTCTTAACGCTGAAGTTATACTACGGTGTCAGCTGTTCACTATCAGGAGAGTAGTTCATGCCATTAAAATGACACTGGGATGAGATATACAAAGCCCAGTATGCCCATTATGACTACCCGTCGGATAAGGGTACACCAGACACATGCATCAGAGCCATATATGCATATGATCTCACATCAAGAGACACAACGCATGGCCATGCAGGTGGGGATCAGCTTAAAAGGTCTCTGAATAAGGGTTGTTTAAGGAAGTTGGACAAAACAGCCATGTTTCCGGAGGTGAATTATCCAAAACCCAAATAATTCCTCTCAACACATGGCTATGATCCTTCCCCACTACTTCTGATTGTGATCAGAGATGCACATATTGACAGCCACTAAGGGACATGAGCTGACAGAATTGCTACTGTGCCGGACGAAAGGCTTAGCGTGATTTCTTTCGGCTTTAAGTTCCGAGTACAAATTCTTCCAGGCTGGGCATTGCCATTCATTCTTTCCGGGTCCTAACAATAAATGTCAGTTGAACACTGGGTTCATGTAAGTGGCAAGTTGAGGTCTACAATGCTTTTCAGCCTTTCGAAATCGATAAAATAATGTACTACCCAAGTATTTCATCAATATAATCGACTAAACCTTGCCCCTCAAAATGTCTAGCCCCTGTGACTAAATAAGAAACGATTACTATTATTTTTATGTTGTTCGTATTTACGCCTCGTACAGTTTCGAAAATATTTTATCTAATGTGTCCCTCCACCTTTTAGCCAGTTGAAGGTGATTTGAGTGAGATTTGGTCCCCATTACTAGATGTTCGAAATACGACGTTAATACAATTTTTTAGTCATGTTATTTATTGAAGTATTTGTGTATTTGCATAATTGTTGAGGTTGTTGTTTGATGATGAATGAATATTTGTCACAAAATGTATCGAAAACATTAGAATTTGTTCTGGAAAAAATTATAAAAGTGATGACATAAATACTCACCTATAATAATCTTCCTTGCAGTAGAGGTTGCCGTTACGGGCGAAGCATGTTAAATAAGAATCGAGCCTCAACTTGCACTCACAGCATTTAAGACAAGAGGCATGCCACTGGCGCTCAGCAACCATCATATAATAGCGGTCCATTATACGCTTGCCGCAACTAGCGCATAGCCACATGCGAGAAGGAGATTCCAAAGAATCTGCCCGAAGATCTTTTGGACTGTCCGACATTCTGAACTGATCCTGAAACAAAAAATCATTACTAGAAATAACAAAGGGTCAAACGAATGGCGAAAAACAACTTAACTAGAATTATTATTTACACCAAGTCTCAAAATTACTTGTTATCTTTCAGTTACAAGCTGAAGTAAAGTCGATTGAACATGATATCTAACTACAACAAATGTCATAACATCATTACTATGTGTATTTATTTCGTCAAACATTCAAACTCGTGACGTTCCACTTTGCGCACTCTCTTTACAGTATCCCGAAACAGTATGATGTGTGCTGAACTAGTTGGATAAAAAGGAACTTAACACTTTTACAAAAATGAAATTTCAGGTAACAGCATCTGGTCCAACATTCCCCGATGCAAACCAATTTAAGCAGATAATAAATGTAGTTTTACCTCCAAATTTATGTATTTAAAATTAACTTCTCATCAGACAGTTTCTAGTTGACTAACTATATGAGCAAATTTGACTTTTCTCTCCGATTTAATGAATAATATTTAATTTATAATGAACATAATCTAATCAATTATTGTTCTTGTTATATTCAACCCCAGTATTTTTGTTGTCTTGCTTGAAAATATTACTAAATTTTCTTCAAATCACACACAGTCTATAAAAACGGAATGAGACATGATTGAACGTAGAATCCCCTCATTCATACATTTATATGAGGTCTACATTGTTTTGATTGTACTATTATCCGCGTCTCCAATGTGAAAGTATTTGTGTGTATATACTTGCATATTAGTATCTGATTTTGCATGAGAGTGTATGCATACATGTGCATACACCTTTGGGTCTTTGACCAACCAATACCAGCAGACAAAACATCCGTTGATTTTACAATATTGATTTCAAATATTGGCACAAGGTGAGAAGTCGATTGTATCGACTCCAGTACTCAACTAGTACTTATCTTATCAACTCGAAAGGATAAAAGATAATGTCGATCTCGGCGGAATTTGATCCTATAACATGAAGATGGTCGAATTTCACCCGGCATGCTAACGATTCTGCCAGATCGCTACCTTTAAAGAGAAAAGTGGCTTGCGAGCCGTGAGAAACAATTGATCCATGTACCTCTTAAATTTTGATTAAGCGATCTGTATCATTAAGCGAAATAACCCGCGACAATCGATTATACAGTATTGATACTAGTACTTACGAACCAACAAATGAGCCTCAACACATAACCCTACCTGCAAGATATAGCAATCAAATTTTTTTCATATCCTACTTAACTGTTTTGAAAAACAAATGCAAATAATGCAGTCGTGGTCATACAAAAATAATAAAGCAAAGAACTGGTTTGACATGTTTAGGAAGCCTTTGCTTATAAATCTGATCAATTATTGCGGACGTGGTGCTAACCAACTAAGCAACAAAGCAAACAACAATAACTGTAAATATTTGCATGTAAACAAGCTATGTATAAAAAAGACCGTATATTGATATGTGTACATATATGTATATGATTGTATGTATGCATATATATTCTCTTTTTACTTGTTTCAGTCGTATGACTGTGGCCATGCTGGAGTACCGCCTTTAGTCAAACAAATCGACCCCAGGACATATTCTTTGTAAGCCTAGTACTTATTCTATCGGTCTGTTTTGCCAAACCGCTAAGTTACGAGGTAGTAAACATACCAGCATCGGTTGTCAAGCGATGTTGGGGGGACAAACACGGACACACACACATGCATATATATACATATATACGATGGGCTTCTTTCAGTTTCCGTCTACCAAATCCACTCACAAGGCTTTGGTTGGCTCGAAGCTATAGAAGACACTTGCCCAAGGTACCACGCAGTGGGACTGAACCTGGAACCATGTGGTTCGTAAGCAAGGTACTTACCACACAGCCAATCCTACACCTATATATATATATATATATACGTATGTATGTATATATATATATATATGTGCGTGTGTGTGTGCATGCATGTGTGTGCGTGTGTGTGTGTGTGCGTGCGTGTGTGTGCGTATGTGTGTGTGGGTGTGTGCGTGTGTGTCTCTGTGTACGTCGCATGTAGGGCAGTGTTGTGCTTCCAAACTATATGCTCTCTTGTTCAGTCCCACTCTATAGCTTCTTGGGTGAGTACCTTCTAGTATGACCCCGGATTGATCAAAGTCATGTGAGTGCATTTGGCAGACTGACACTGAAAGAAACACACACACACATACACACACACATACACACACACACACATACACACAGACACACATATACATGCATACATTTATGTATATATGAGTGTGTTTTTTTCTGTTTCCGTTAGTTTCTCTCCACCGCTTGTTATGCGTTGTTGGTGTTTACGTCCTCGTAAACTAGCTGTTCGGCAAAAGAAACCGATAGAATAAGTACAGGGACCAAATTGTCCCTATAAACACTTCAAGGCACATCCCTGCATGGCAGCCAAATGACTGAAGCAAGTAATAAGATAATAAAAGGAATACAAAACACACACATTCATGTTCGCGCGCGTGTAATATATTTATAGATAGATAGATAAATAGATAGACAGATAGACAGACAGACAGACAGACAGACAGACAGACAGAAAGGTAGACTGTGAACCACGGGTGACACAATATATTATGCGATAGACCGAAACCTTATTCTTCAGCCATCTGCAACACTGACAGCTTGCTGATTCCTCGATGTAGATATTTATATTTTGACAGCATGTTTGTTATTTTTAATGAGGTGTTTCTTTGTTGTTTTATCTTTTAATGAGCTATGTTTTCTATGATTGTTTCCGGATTGGCAACATTGTATTGTATGTTGCTCTCCTTTATGCTTTGTGTATACAACAGCTTGTTTACATGTGACACCAACTTATCGTTGTAGTCAACCGTAAATACACTGCCTATGTCGACGAATACATAGCAAAATTTTCTCTTTTATTAAGTAGATGTATCAATTACATGAGGTTCTTTGAACATTTCGTTGTTGCTTGAGCCGTCGTTTTTTTTACAGGATGTTTGTGCATGTTTACAAGTAACCGGACGATAACATGCATACTTAATTAGGCATTACCGGATATTGCGTCACTTTTCGAATGAAACTATGCACGATATTGGTATAGAAATTATTGCTAGGGTTTTATATTTGTATATAAAAACATCACTTACTATCCGTGAAATTTATGAATTAAAGGTGAAACTTAAATGGCCCTCTCCACTACAAGCTTTAATCCCTGCAATAATCGATTATTTTGCAGAAGAACTACGATTTTTCAAGCTATTTAGTGCTACAGATTCTATTTTTTAATTATCTCCTGTTATTGTTGCCGTTTCACATCATTCCATTGACAATGGAACATGGGGAATTACGTTCTAACACTTTTAAATAGTTTCCTCTGTCCAGTGCTATAATTACATACATACATACATACATACATACATACATACATACATACATACATACATACATACATACATTGTACACCACATGCGCGCGCACACTCACACGCATACCCTCACACACACCCTCACACACTCACGCATGTATGTGCACCATGCGTGCACACATACATGTATGTATGTATGTGCAGATTTGTATGCTTTTGAATGTAACCTCATGCATGTAGTTGCATAACTAGACATGCTCATATATATTTAAATGATAAACTTCTCGAAAGTTTTACAGATTTTTACTGTTCCATTGATGGATTGGATCCGAAATCTTCGAATTAGCTTTCTCCTTTTTGGTTTCGAGAAGATTGGTATTTAAGCAGTATGTTACAAATCTCAGGGCCCCAATAATTACAGGTACAAACCTAGACTTGTAAACTGGATAGAGTAACAAAAGATTTCTCAATAGTTCAGCATAGGTATTCTAATTTTCACTGATCTTCAGCTTTATGTTAACATCCGCTGAGCAGCTAATTTCTATAACTGTGCACAGTTTGTCCTCTATCACAAATCATTATATCAGGTTTGTTGTGCTTACATTTTATTGAGGTCTTCACTGGCACATTCCACTACTATTCCTTTCTTATTATGAGTGGCCAGGGCTTCTACCGTATTGTGGATTCTTATTTCTTTGTACTCGGTATTATCCTTCCGACATATTTCATTATAGAGTGGCTTAGCTACATCATGTCTCATCGGTAGATAACCCGTTATGACATTCTCGGACAATTGCTTATGTATGTATGCATGTATGTATGTATGTATGTATGTATGTATGTATGTATTATGCGAGTGCGTGAGCAAACAAACAGAAAACAGAAATAGCACTCCTCTCAACACATATAGCTGGAGTTAAAGTTTCCTGGCAGTGAAAGCACAATCATCTGCTCTGATATTCGGAAACAGATTGAAGAAAAGGAAAATGGCTCTTTATTCCAAAGATTACCTTACCCGCATTGGTTACTGTGATGACATTAGCTGAATGTCACTTACTATATCAGAGTGCGTGCATGGTGCTTGACGTGTATGTGATTGGTGGGTCAGCTGGATCGGTGAGTTACCAAATGCGGAGAAGTAATCTCTGTACAGACAGCTTACCTTGTATAACAGATTACAGAAAGACGATAGCCTCTATACGAGCTGGAAAACGTACCACCGAAGAAGCTGACACAGATCAATTAGAAGGCGGAAAGTGTAATTAAATTTATGCACTGAACATTTTCCGTGAGCCGTCGCATAGTACATCCGTGAAAAGATTCTTATCCAAATCACCCAGATGACATCCTTCGTTGACAGGCATTGAAAACTTTATTAGAACTTGATTAACATCATCAAAAAAGGTAAGATTGCGGCATCATCCGAGCTCATTTCAATATACCTTGAACAATGACATGAAACACTTCAAACATTAGTTTTTATTCTTCCTGGTTGACCAAACAAAGGACATTTATGAAACAAATATCTCTACCCACAAAGACTCCTTTTTAACAACATAGAAGAAAACCAGCATCACAAAGTACAGCAACAAAAATACGGAGACGAAAAAGTAGTCATCCTCACTAAGGTAGTTGTTTTTTCTCATCGCCTCGCCACTCGCCTGTCCATATCACGATTAAGGCTCACAAGGTAACTTTCCCTCTAAACCTAGATGCAGGTTAATTAGTGCATCAAAGACTTAGAGAGACATTGTATTCTCGATGACGTCAACTCTGACATAAGAAGGGCCACAGGGTTGATACAATAGGCTTGCTTCATCGCTCTCATTCAATGTTTCCGCGGTATCGAGAACAAAGCAGTTTCAAACTCCTTTCAATTCGACATCGTAGATTTTTACCTCTTTGATATCGAAACTCCGTCTCTTGAAGGACATATGTCTAAGTGCTTAGCGGCATTTCGTCTGTCTTTACATTCTATGTTCTAATTCCGTCGAGGTCATTGTGTGCCTTTTACCCTACGGGGTCGATAAAATAAGTACCAGCTGGTCAATAATCGACTTACCTCGTACCCAGCACTTTTTGGCCATGTGCCAAAATTTGAAGCCAGTATGTAAAACAGTGTAACTGTTGTTGCTGGGTATCACAAAAACAACGTCAATCGAAGTGACCAATGGCATGAGGACTGTTGTTTTAACTGGAGACTGGCAAGTTATATTAGATCTTGGTATTTTGTTAGACAGAGCCAATCTAGAACATCTCAAAATGAGTACTAAGTCAAATATGGGGTCAAAGAGTAATAATTGCTAATATGTTTTTAACATCGTCAACGTTGATATTTCTTCTTTAAGTTTCAATATGAAATTATCGAAAGAGTAAAACGAAAATTTAAAACTTTACAAAATAGATAAAAAAGTAGTTTTTGAAAATGGTGATCGATTTAGTGACGGTGTTAATATTATCGGTGATTGTGTGAATACGTTGAAAGTAAACGATAGTTTTCTCATAATGGTAGGTTTCATAATGACCTATATATAAAAAAATTTGATATTGATATCGGCACAGAGATTTAAGATTTAAAGGCGAAGGTATGAGTGCATGGATAACGAATGTGCTTTGCAAGCCTGCAGTTTAGGGATTGATTTCTATTTACGGTTCTCTTAATATTCAATCCATTACTATTCCTTCTGGTTGCCAGTGGAATTTGTTTAAAGATCGTAGTGAATATGAAATTATTTATTATATGCCCTACTACAGGCCAATCTCTCTGACCTCACATATAAGTAAAGTCATGGCACGAATCATCAGAAACAAGATGATAATGTTCCTAGAAGAAATTACCTACTGGACAATACACAGCATGGCTTCCATCCAGGAAGAAGCTGCCTCATACAACTCCTACAGCACTTGTACTGAATTTTGAAACAGCTGGTTGACCATTCGGGTGTCATCGTGATGTACCTTGCCTTTGCAAAGGCGTTTGATAAGGTAGATCATGACATGATATGTCATAAGCTATGAGACCTTGGCGTTGCTGGTAAACTGGGGGAGTGGCTGCGTGACTTCCTTAAAGACAGAAGTCAGGTAGTTGCAGCAAATGGTGTCCTTTCTGAGGAAACTCAAATCTCAAATAGTGTCTCCCTTCCGGGAACTGTTATGGGGCCATTACCGTTCATAATAGCCCTCTTAGACATGCCCACGGTCATTCGGACAGCCACTGTCACTAGCTATGCCTAAGATACAAAATTATCACACGCAATAATAAACCAAGATGGTGTCGCAAGCTTACAGCGGGACCTGAATTTGATGTACAAGTGGGCCGAAATAAACAGTATACAGTTTAATGCGAAAAAATTTTAAGCACTGCACTATTAACTCACGAATGCACTACAGCCTGAATATACAGGAACCAAAGGCACAGACAGTGAAAAACTTGGGGATCAGTATATGCAGTGACGCATCATTTTATATGCACATTACCAAGATGACAGCAATGTTCAGACAACAGGTAGGATGGATACTGAGGTCCTTCAAGACAAGTGACTAACAAAATATGTTGACCCTGTGGAGAACATTTGTTCCCAGCTACCTGGACTACTGCTCCCGGTTATGGTCACCACACAGTGCCAAGCTAACCGCGGAGCTTGAGACAGTCCAACGCCACTACGCTAAAGAGATTGAAACAGTACAGCGGATGAGCTACAGGGAAAGGCTGAAAAACTACAGCTTTACTCCCTGAAGTGAATGCATGAGAAACATGCAATAAACTACATATCGAAAACTCTACAGGGTCTAGTTCTTCATTTTCGCATTGAGTGTTATATATATTCCAGAACCGGCCACCATTGTATTGTACCAAAGGTACCATCTACTCCATCTAAATTCAGGAACAGATACTGCAATAGGATTACAGCTCTTCAATGCCCCACCATAAAATTTAAGAAACCTGCATAAGGTGGAAGTAGATGTCTTCAATAAGGAACTAGACATCCTCCTCTCCACAATACCGGATGAACCAAAATCCCGACATGAGGTGCAGACGAGGGCAGCAGAACCAAACTCCCTTATACACCAAATGGGCCAACAGCTGAGAGAAAGGCACATACAGAAGTGGTGACGTGAAACGCCCCAAACTAAGGAAATCAGAAAGACCGTAGTGATGGTCCAGCATGACCGCAGCTGCATAGCTGAAAGGAGTAAAAGAATATTTATTTATTTATTTGTATGTATGTATGTGTGTCTGTGTGTGTATGTGTGTGTGAAAGAGTGTGTGTATGTGTGTGTATGTGTGTGTGTGTGTGTGTGTGTGTGTGTGCATTGCTTCAGAACCGATGCTGGCGTGTTTACGTTCCCGTAACTTAGTGGTTCGGCAAAAGAAACCGTATGGAAGACAATTAGTAGTGCTTCAAAAGATTCAAAGTTAGACTCCGATGTCTTTTAGTCTTGCTTTCTGTCTCTTTTGCATGTAGACATATATAAATACTTTGTATTTCATACACAAACAAATATATTTAATATATTTAATATTTTTGATGCATTTAATTTTTCTATCTGCACAATTGCCTCTCTGTATATATGTGTGTAGTGTGTGTGTTTGCGTGTGTGTGTGTGTGTGCGTGCGCGCGTGTGTGTGTGTGTGTGTGTGTGTGTGTGTGTGTGTGTGTGTGTGTGTGTGTGTGTGTGTGTGTGTGTGTGTGTGAGTGTATGTATGTGTGTTCATATCCACGAAAGTGCCAATCTGGAAAGTGAACCTAAGATTACAGAAATTTATTTCAACATTAAATAGAAGAAATAACCTAAACTCATCATATATTGCAATCTATGTATGCTCAAAGATAATAATGCTAACCTATTTATCTTAATTAAAAAAGTTTCATCTATGGATAAACTTATGTATATTCTCTACCGAAACATCCTCTGTGCCAGCGTCATCTTGCTGAAATTACATTACTATCAAAGAGTAAATGGAAGATTTATTACAATAGCAATAGTAATAACTGTCCTTACCATCTTAATTAAATGAGTCTAAATTTTATGGAATATAAAACGCCCACAATTTGATTTGAGTACACAACTTCTCCACAAAGAAGCAAACTGGCTTATAAATATAAACTTATCCATATCATAGAATTCTCAAATTCAACAAAACTTCAACAAAAATTAACGATAATACTATAACAACATCACTGCTAACAGAAACTTAGAATTAGACTGTTATACTGCTGATACTAAAGTAGGATAGCGCGGGCGAGTATCTAATGGTCAATGGCAATTGATCCGAAGCTCAAAATATTTCTAACACTGAAACTATTTTTGACAACCTAGCAGTGATATGGGATGATGATATTCTTGAACAAGTATAAGATACAGATGTAAACGACAACCGTTTAGGACAAATATACAGGAAGAATTTTCCAAACCAGAACATAATATAATAAATGAACAGCAGGAAATTATCAAAAAGTTGCCTAGGCAAACAACATGAAAGAAACGTATGAAGCCTTTAATTTCTTGATGTTTTAACAACATCACTAATAAATCGCAAGGAGAGGAAATAGTACAAATATCTTGAAACCAGTGTGTTCCTCATGCCGTTAGGCATGCTCATAGATCACCTTTAGTATGGTTAGACGGCACTTCATCCGACTTTCGAAATATAGTTCAATGTATACAAAACGCTATTTGATATTTTTACAAAGTCATTATACCGCCAAAGGATATATGGAGATGTTTAGAGTAGCTACTTATTAAACAAAATGATAACAAAGAAACCGTAAGGAACGTTAGAGCCGTGATTCTGATAGTTTGTTACGCAGGTAGATTATTATGACAGTTTTACAAATGTATGAAACCCCACGTTTACCTGTAAATGCTGTTCAGTAATTTCACAAGAGATAAACTCTCCGATAAATCTAACAATACATTTTCAAAAATTCTCCTGCTGTATTTGTTTTCTCGCTAATCCGGTTATTATATCTCCTTATAAAATATGGTGTTACTGAAATCATAAACCTAACAACTTATCTCGGGTTTTCTTTGAACACTATCTGGAGCTCTACACATCACATTTTAAACATGTCAAAAAGAAACTCTAGCTCATTACCAAAGACACTAGAATAAAATTTGGTGAGTTCAGTCGTCCATTTATAGTGGTAAGATAAGAATAATTTATGCCTTATTAAGAAAATCTACAGATGAATACAGTCAGGTGAAAACTATACCCGATTTGAACAAGATAAGTAACGTTTGGTACGATGCACTCATTGAAAAATTGAGAGCAATAAATATTAAAAAAATTAAATAGCAAAGCAAGAATTTTTAATACAAATTGTTGCATTGTAAAAAATATCGCTTTAGACCTCTGAAATACACGTGATTCTTTAAAGTGGACATTAATAGACTTAAGGAAATTTCAGTTTTATTTGAAATTTCAACATTTTTATAGATGTAAAAAACCTATAATTCCTATGCAAAGAAGTCCTCACTACATCAGGAATGGACTATAACAACGAATCGGAATCTCGGTAGAGCAAACGGCTCAGAAGCTATTTTATTGAATAGAATAGTTCACTAAGAGAAATGCACATGGGTACTTAAAGCGTTAAACATAGACCATGGAAATAAATGACGCAGGAATTTGTTATGGGGTCCCGATATTTTATAATATCTCACCTTGAAGGTTACCTTTAAGCAATCCAGGAGCAAGAAATTCCCACCAAGAACCATCTGCAAAAGAGACAAAATCATCAGCTAACAACAAGTTTAGACTATGTAACAGCAAAACAGACTACCTTAGTCACAGCTACCTAAGAATAATTTCGAGTTATTACCTTCCCGTGACTGGAATGAGGCAAGGAAGATTTAACAAATAATAATGTATAAATATAAGCACATTGAAACTGATAGATCAAAAGAAATATTGGTTGAATCTGAATTTTAAACATCGTAACATATACTATGAATGTTCGTTATCACCTTAACGTCCACAAGGTAAGAGTACTGATCAAATAGTTTAATCCCATAGGATAAAAGTACTGAAAAGCAGATATACTGAAAGAGACTACTGATGAA
>NC_042997.1:70967975-71017975 GCF_006345805.1 Octopus sinensis
TGGCCAGCCCCAAGGGAAAAATAAGCTAAGAGCATTACATTCCTTGGAAGAAAGCAGCGAATGTATATGAAAACAAGGACGGAAAAACACAGAGAAATGTTACACAAATACAAATAACAGGACATAACAACAGGTGTCTTTCGACTAAGAACGAATCAAATTAAGCTGGCGTGTGTGGAAGTAAAGCCTTACAGCAGGGACATAAACTCTGAATGATCCGTCCTTGTTTTCCTTCTATCGTCTGTATTATTTTATATATATATCAAAGCATTTAATATAATATAAATTTACATATATTAATATATGAATAACTATGAACAGCTATGACTGTGTTTATGGGATAAGTGGTTTCATAATAATGTGAAAAGTAGCTAAGCGAGAAAAAATCCACTCTGTAACACTCAGTTGAGTCAATATTACATATTCAAATGCGAGTATGCAATTTAAAGCTACTCGGTTTTAATCTGCAGTAGCTATGTAATCTATGTATGTATGCATGTATGCATGTAAGCATGTATGTAAGTATATATGTATGTATGTATGTATGTATGAGTGTATGTATGTATGTGTATGTATTTATGTATGTATGTATGAATGTATGTATGCATTTGTGAATGAATGTATGTATTCATTTATATTTCGTGCCAAAAGAGAGAGCCGGTTTCTAACCAATATCATTGTAATTTCAAGAAGAGCATGCACGTGCGCGTGCGCTCACACACAGACAGACAGAGGCGCATATATATATATATATATATATATATGTATATGTATACAAACATATATAATATATATTATATATATATATTATATATATATATATATATATATATATATATATATATATATGTGTGTGTGTGTGTATGTGTGTGTATGTGTGGAGGCGCAATGGCCCAGTGGTTAGGGCAGCGGACTCGCGGTTTCGATTCCCAGACCGGGCGTTGTGAGTGTTTATTGAGCGAAAACACCTAAAGTTTCACGAGACTCCGGCAGTGGGTGGTGGCGATCCCTGCTGTACTCTTTCGCCACATCTTTCTCGCACTCTTTCTTCTGTTGGCCTACTCACTTAGCCAGCGGGGTGGCGTCATTTGAAGGCTAAAACAATGCGAAGCGCATTGTGACCAGCGATGTGTAGCAACATCTGATAGTCTGGTCGGTCTTGGTGATCACGGTGATATACGTAAATATTGGTCGGCCCGAGGCTCTAGTAGAAAACACTCGTCCAAGGTTACGTGCTGTGGGATTGAATGCACGACCATGTGGTAGGGAGGCAAACTTCTTATTAGACACCCACGCTTGTGCCTACACACACACACACATATATATATATATATATTTATAATTTCATACACAAACATATTTGTGTATACAGATAAAAATGAAAATGTGTAATAGAATACGTATTTGATACCAAAATTATGTACAAGTTGCACCCCAGTTTCAACAGAATATATTCGGCATCAAGGGTAAAAATTAGCGAAAGAGAGGTCCAACTTCGCAAATAGGACCGGATTGCCACGCATAATCCTCTACTGTGAAATTCGCACCGTCAACATATCATGCAGCTTCCCCATGCAGTCTATGAGGAACACCAGTATCGACCCTAAATCTAGAGATCCGCAAGCAGAAGACACAGCAAAGTGAGACTCATCAGGATCATCATAAGTTACTTTGAAGAACGTCATCGAAGAAATAAAGCGGCTAAACGGTTATGACGAAAGGTTTGCCAACTCCAGTCAAGGCTGGTCGAGTAAAAACCGGTCTTCCCAGCCATCGGAGACACTGATATAAATGAGGAACAACATACGGAGAAAGAAATTCACGAAATGCAGAGTCACCGCTGACAACGACAATAAGCATGTCTCGTTTGTTTTCTTTCTTTTTTTTTTATATTTTATCTTATATTTGGAGCTGAATATTTGAATGGAAGTGTTTTTTTCCCGCTATCTACGAATATGTATGTTTGAAAATAAGTGGTTGTGTATGTAGATTTCATAAAATGTTCTTAGCAATAGCTGAATAAAACACCCAGTTGTTTTCTCTTCTAACAAAAATATGAAGGAGACACTGCAGAAGGGAAACCCTACTGTAGAACTATAAAATATTCAGCTTCCTCGATTCACGGCTAATAGATCATCATCATTAATGTATTTAGTGCAGGCAAATTTTTTTGCTGACATGAAAAGGCTATTTAATATGTAGATAAACAAAACTTCAGTGAGACAACTAAAACGGGAAAATGCTTTGTATGTGTATGTATATATACATACATACTGAGACTCATACTTAAGTCGAAATTAAATATGTGTGTGTGTGGGTATAGATAGATAGATAGATAGATAGATAGATAGATAGATAGATAGATAGATAGATAGATAGATAGATAGATAGATAGATAGATAGATAGATATAGATACGCATATATATGTATATACATATATGTATGTATATATGCATAGGTGCATGTATATCCATAAATATATATCGAGAGAGGGAGAGAGAGACGGAGAGAGAGAGAGAGTTGGAGAGAGCGAGACAGAGAGAGGGCGGGGTGGGAAATAGAGGTTCAGGGCAGCGAGAATTAATCGTAAATTTTTGTGGCTGCAAATTATTTTACAGAATCATTTTAAAGACATGAAATTATGAAAATTTTGGGAAAACGGGGAAGGTATAGATTTAATTATAAACATAAATTTTCCAGTCACATTTTCTGCAAAATCATTTTAAAATGTACTTTATGTACTTTACGTACTTATGTGCTTTAATACAGAATATGTAAGGTTCTGGCAAACTATACTATGCAGTTTTCAAACCCAAAGTGAATTGGTTTTATTCTTTTACTTGTTTCAGTAATTTTACTGCAGCCATGCTGGAGCACCGCCTTTGGTCGAACAAATCGACCCCAGGACTTATTCTTTGTAAGCCTAGTACTTATTCTATCGGTTCTTTTGCTGAACCGCTAAGTTACGAGGATGTAAACACACCAACATAAGTTTTCAAGCGCTGGTGGGGGGACAAATACAGACGCACAAACATATATATATATATATATATATATATATATATATATATATATATAAACGACCGGCTTCGTACAGTTTTCGTCTACCAAATCCACTCACAAGTTTTTGATCGGATCGAGGCTATAGTAGAAGATACTTACCCAAGGTGCCACGCAGTGGAACTGAACCCGGTACCATTTGGGTGAGAAGCAAGCTTCTTTCCATCCAGCCACGCCTGTTTATCATATTGCAGTAATACATAGTTTATTGCAACTATTATGCACTGTTTACTTTGGAAATCTTATCTTATGATTTCAAATTTTAAATGGGCACTGAACAGAAATATCCAAGACGGTGATAATGGTCTAACATCAATTATATAAATTGGATACATAACTTCTTCAGTTGGGAGAGTGACAGAGTGGAGCAAATCCATTCCATCTTCTCTTCCTCTTGAATCTTGCTGTTGCCAAGTTGAATTTATCTACGTTCTTGTAGAGATGTCACAGAGTTAATATTAAACAAAAGCAGAAAAGAAGTTTTCACCTTGGACCATGTACTCTTCTACTCTTTTACATGTTTCAGTCATTTGGCTGTGGCCATGCTGGAGCACCGCATTTAGTCGAGCAAATCGACCCCAGGACTTATTCTTTGTAAGCCTAGTACTTATTCTATCGATCTCTTTTGCCGAACCGCTAAGTTACGGGGACGTAAACACACCAGCATCGGTTGTCAAACGATGTACACTCACTCACACATACACACACACATACACACACACACACACACACACATATATGTATATGTATATATATGCATATATACGACGGACTTCTTTCAGTTTCCGTCTACCAAATCCACTCACAAGGCTTTCGTCGGCCCGAGGCTATAGTAGAAGACACTTGCCCAAGGTTCCACGCAGTGGGACTGATCCCGGAACCATGTGGTTGGTAAGCAAGCTACTTACCACACAGCCACTCCTGTGCCAACATAATGGTGCCAACATAATAACAACTTACAAATGGACCAAACTGTAATGTTAATGTCCATTCTATCAAGTGAATGTTAAATGGATGAATTCCAACAACTAATATAAAACATTTTCATTTAAATAAAATAATCAAATAGTTTATATCCTTAGATGGACATCAAATTTCACCTTACAAGTTACACGTCTATTGCAAATGACACTAAATTTCGTTAAAGTATAATTCCACAACAAAAGTGCCGCTATATTGGAATCCAATCTTCCTATAATTGTCTATCGAACCGAGCGAGACAAGATCCAGTTGAAGAGCATATTCTATCCTTCCTCTATTGGAAAAATGTCAAAGTTAAAACCTTTATAATCCATTTCAATTTGGATGATTTATTCGAAAGTAAAATGTGTTTATTTTCAAAGAATTTAACTCACATATGGCTCATTGAACCATCCAATAAATGTCATTGCTGAGTACAGCTTAATGTCATAAGAATGCACCTCAAGAATCTTTTCAACATTGCAATATATTTCAGTTGCATCTTGAGATAAGTATTTAGAACCTAGCTGCCTCAAACAGTATTTGATATGGAGGACATTAATAGCATCACACTTAAATCAAAGAATATAAAAATTACATTTAGCCACTTAAACTTCGTATTGCACCGAAACTTACTGAATACTGCCTCTTTTGGCTTTCTAACTAAAATACTCTGCATTGTATTCATATCAGTTGAATCATCTACTAATAGCATTTCAATTAACCTAGCTTAGTAAATCTCACAATATCACTCTTCACTGAGCATCGTAAATAAACCATTGCCTTACGTAAATATTTGTGCTAGATTATAAACACAAACACACAAATGTAATCAGTATATATTTTTAAAATCTACTTATATAAATCTCGCCCAACCATAATACCAGAAGCCTGTTATCACACTTATAGCAACATTATCATGTTTATTGCAATATTATACTGGACTCAATATATGACTGGTAATTATTTTTATTGACCTTTAAGTGTTGAAAGGCTGGATTTAAAAATCACCTAATAATAATAATAATAATAATAATAATAATAATAATAATAATAATAATAATAAAGGCCAAAATAATAATAGCGCTAACAATAATGAAAGGACAATTGGCACCAGCGATTTTATTTAAGCGGAGAAGATCGGAAAGTTTTAGATGAGTTGCAGGAAGCAATAAGTAAAGAAGAAAAAGATTGCCAGCATTAAAAGGTACCAACAGAAAGAAGCTGCTAGATATGATTAGGAAAGTAGATACTGTTCTCAGTAAGACATATACTAAAAATATAGGAGACACTAACTTCTTGATTTATGCAGGAGAGGTAGTAGTTAATAGAAGATTAGATATTCCTCAAGAAAAGACTAGAAAATATCAAATGTGGAAAAGGAGATTAAGAAATAAAGTTAAAACTTTAAGACCAAATTTTAGTAGAATAGAAACCTGGAAACTGAAAAAGTTAAGAAATACAAGATTTAAATCTTCCCTTGAGAAATATACTAAATCATAGAGAAAAAATTTGAAAAGACATAGGGAAACCAAACAAAAAAAAACAAAGAACAAGCGATGTTAAAAACCAGTAAAAAGAACAAAAGTTATCTGACTGGCAGGCGAAGGTTTTGTATGGTAGGTTCCCAAAGATATTTGCAGCAACAAGTAGTAGTGAGATATGGTTATGGCTGCAGAAACGAAGGTTGAAAAGAGACACTGAAAGTTTGTTAGTAGCAGTATAAAATCAAGCATTAAGGACTAACTGGATAAAAACCAGGGTAGTGAAAAACCTAGTAGATTCCTAATATATATTATGCAAGGCAAAAAAGGAAAGTGTTACTCATATAGACAGTGAATGTAACATACTGGTACAGAAAGAATAGAAGAAAAACACGGGTGAGTAATCCACAGGGAGAAATTTAGAAAGCTAGGATTTGACCATACTGACAAATAGTACGAACATGAACCTAGTAAAGAACTAGAAAGTAAGAAATATAAAATATTATTGAACATTCTGACTGACGCCTGAAAGCCTGATTTAGTTGTGGTAGACAAAGAGAATGAAAAGTGCCTGATAACTGGCTTTACAGTCCCAAATGATGAAAACGTTGATATGAGAAGTATAGAAACAATTTCAAAGTACCAGGACCTAGCCATAGAAATACAGAAAGTGCGAATAAATTGTATCCCAGTAGTTATAGGTGCATTAGGAAGTATCCCTAAATATTTGATCAAATGGATAGCGGAAATAGGCATCTAACTCCAGAAAAAAATGTTATTAAGGACAGCTAGGATACTTAGGATGGTTCTTCGCATCTAGGAAATAATAATAATAATAATAATAATAATAATAATAATAATAATAATAATAATAATAATATACGGTGTATACCTTCAGTGCTCATATCAGAATGGAGTTAGGAATGAGAAAGTGTGGTGTGTTAGTATTGAAGAGAGGCCATATCAAATGTATGGACGGACTAAAGATACCGTCGGGGGAGGTTATGAAACAGATAGAAGAGACGGGATATAGGTACTTGGGGATTTTGGAAATGGATAAATTGATGGAGAAAGAAATGACAGAAAAATTTAAGGTGGAGTATTTGCGCAGACTGAGACTGATACTTAAGTCGAAATATAATGGACGGAATAAGATTGAAGCTATCAACACCTGGGCGGTTTCACTCTTTAGATATGGAGCAGGGGTAATCGCATGGACAGTTGACGAACTAAACAGCTTAGATAGAAAGACAAGGAAGGTGCTAACTAGATATGGGATACTCCACCCAAAAAGTGACGCTGACAGACTGTATGTGGCAAGAAAAAGGGAAGAGGACTTATTGGATGCGAACACAGCATTAGATCAGAAGAAAGCAACAGAGCATGGTATATAAAAAATGCTACAGACCCGCTATTATTAGAAGTAAGAAGGTCAGATTGTGTAGGATGAAAGATTGAAAACATAAAGCACTGTATAAGAAATTGAAAATGAATGAAACTGAAAATAGGTGGGTAAAGAAAAGAATGCATGGTCAAGGCAGAGAAAAACGATGGCTGTGGATGACAAAAAGTGATTAAAAATTGTAAACGGAGGTTTTGATATGTGCTGCCCAAAAGCAAGCACTAAGAACAAACTACATAAAATACAGAATATACAATACATCAGAAAGTGATAAGTGCAGAATCTGTGGACAAAATGGTGAAACCGTATGGCATATCACCAGCAAGTACACGCCACTAGCCTAGAAGGAATCATAGAGACGCCACGACAATATAGCCAGGCTTGTTCATTGGATACTTTGCAACAAGCATGGACTTGACAGAGTATAAAATTGGTACGACCACAAACCCGAGGGCATCGTCGAAAATAGAAATGCAAAGAACCTATGGGATTTTATGATTCAGTGTGACCATGAGGTAGAGAATACGAAGCCAGACATAGCCTTAATTGAGAAAGAAAATAAACTATGCTGCATCATTGATATAGGATGACCAGCTGACAAGGTATGCGATAAGGAAGAAAGAAAAGTCGAGAAATATGATAGGTTAGCTTGAAAAGTTAAGCAGTTGTGTTCGATGAAAAAGTTAGCAGTAGTACCAATGATTGTCGGAGCCCTGGGAACAGTGAGCAAATATCTCGAGTAGTACGTGGAACAAATAGGGGCTGCAATAAGAGTGGAGCACTTTCAGAAAACAGCACTGCTTGGAACCGGTCGAATACTCCGGAAGGTGCTCGAAAAATAAGAGTTGTTACCTTAAGTTCACTGGTCGTAAAAAACTGACATCGTAGTACATCTCCAGCGTTAGAAGCTGTGCAAAGGCAATAATAATAATAATAATAATAATAATAATAATAATAATATTAATAATAATAATAATAATAATAATAATAATAATAATAATAAGAAGAAGAAGAAGAAGAAGAAGAAAATGAAGAGTAGTAGTAGTAGTAGTAGTAGTAGTAGTAGTAGTAGTAGTAGTAGTAGTAGTAGTAGTAGTAGTAGTAGTAGTAATAGTAGTAATAATAATAATAATGATAATAAGTATCAAGCAATGGTTCTTACTACTCCTGATCTTAACTGGTTGGAAGTGTTAACATATACTTGTTTTTCCTTGAAATAAAAGTCAACAACAAAATTTGTTTAATACCTCAGATTTTCTTGTCAGTTGCATGATCTTATATACTTGAGCATAACCCTTATTGGCAGATGATATGCGCATCACTGAGCACGAGGGGGCAATAGGGGAGTATCATAGCCATGTGTTGAGAAGAATTCTTGGGGTTTGAATAATTCATCTCTGGAAACATGCGTGTTTCATTCATCATCTTTAAAAAACCTTATTGTTGTCTAAATTGAGCTTCGTATATTTGTACTCCAGTATCACTTTGATGACATGCATTTCTCTATCACTCAATAATAATACTGCTACTGCTACTACTACTACTACCACAACTACCACCACCACCACCACTACTACTACTACTACTACTACTACTACTACTACTACTATTAATAATAATAATGATGATGATGATGATGATGATGATGATGATGATGATGATGGTGATGATGAAGATGACTTCATTTAGTTGCCACGAGAGCGAAAGATGAGGGGGACAATACAGAAACAGAATAAAGTGTGGGGGTTTACATATAATAATGAAATGATAATAAAAAAATTTAAAAAATTTAAAAATGAAGTATACACTGTATACACAGCGAAAAGGAAAGGACATATGCATAGCATACAAAGGTAAAAACATGTGGGTAGGATGATAGAGATGTGGTCCTTCTGATACAGGAACGCCTGTAGGGATAATCGAGGAACCCCACTCTCTGAGATTTTGCTTAAACCCTAGGAGTAAGTGCCTTCTACAATACCTTATCTCCGACTCACAGGTCTATACTTAGAAAGGTACTATCCACTCTTGCCATTTTCGCAACTGTCACCCACCTTTCAATAAACTCACTTGAGGACAGCACTTCCCGCTCCACTCTCAATTTCCTTTTCAAGTGAAATTTTAAACAGTCAATGAAAGCTCTACCGTAGAAAAAGTAACTGTCCTCATGCCTTTCAGCCTTGGCCACCAAACAACCTCTTATCTCCACAGCTACCAGGCAAAGGAAAGCTGCCTTGCCTGCCCGATTGAAGCAGGGTGGCGGTGCAACCATCACTACAAACTCGGTCGATAGACGTATCCGTCCCACACGTGACAGCAGCTGTTCAGCACAATCCCACATGTTGACGACGCCCGGACACTGAACGAGGGCGTGCACAACGGTTTCGTCTCTCTGCGCGCACCTCGTACAAGTCCGTCTGACATCACATCCTTGCCTATAGAGTTTATCTCAAACCGGCAGCGGCCCCCGATAGCAGTGCCATGCCAAGGACATCTGGAAATTATACATGTTAGTTCCCAACCGGAAAGTCTAGCCAGTTCGTTCTTGCCAACGCCCAGAGTCTCGCCGAGAACGTCGTCGTACTTCCTACCAGTATTTCTCTACAAATTTGTAAAGCGGAACAACCACCGATCCCATTGCGCGACTGTTTGAGGGTTGTGAGCGCCTGACGACACTCTAGGTGCCAGATGCCCAGTTTCTGTTTGTTATTCACTCAGGACTGCAGCTCCGTCAAGAAGACGAGCTGCGGAAAGACGAGCCTCACAAACGGAGCCCACACACGCCCATCGTCCAGAAATCGTTGCAGGTGACGTCACCTGAGCGCGTGTCTGCGCATTAGTAGCTACGCCATACGTAGCATGTCCCTTAGTGGCTGACGATATGAGCTTTTCTGATCACGGGCAGAAGTATTTTTAGGAGCATCATAGCCATGTGTTGAGAGGAATTCTTTGGGGCTTCAATAATTCACGTCTGGAAACATGGGTCTTTCGTTCATCATCCTTAAATAAACTTTCCTCAAGGGCCTTTTGAGCAGGATAAACTACTCAACTTGAAGAAAATTCTAACTTAGCCCCACATGCAAGTTCATGCGCAGTTTATCGTGATATGAGATGTCGCGCACAAGTGGTTGTGATACATGTGCCTAGTGTACCCCTATCAGACGGGTAGTCGTGGATATATTGTGTTTCACCCGTGTCACTTTAATGGCATGTTCTGCTCCCTCACTCAATAATAATGGTAATAATAATAATAATAATAATAATAATAATAATAATAATAATAATAATAATAATAATAATAATAATAAACGAGAAAGCAACGATACTCTGGGATATGCCAATACACACAGATAGAGAAATTAAGGCCAACAGACCAGATATAGTCGTCAGAGATCATGAAGAAAAAAATGCTTTCTAATTGATGTATCAATACCAGCAAATGACGTGTCTCTAAAAGAAATGGAGAAACTTTCAAAATACAAAGACCTGGAAATAGAGGTATCTCGAATGTGGAATCTAAAAACAGAAACAATTCCTATCATAGTAGGTGCATTAGGCATGATAAAAAAAAATATTCAGACAAATACATAACAAAAACACCAGGACTTACAAACACATATAACATACAGAAAATTGCACTACTGGGCACTGCACACATTCTACGCAATACACTTTCAATCAGAGCATCACAACAAATCACAACACATACCCAAGGCACACAGAGCCGCGCTCGGTAGTGAAGTGAAAGCACGCTATAAAAATAAAACTACTGAATAATAATAATAATAATGAGAAGTAGTAGTAGTAGTAGTAGTAGTAGTAGTAGTAGTAGAAGAAGAAGAAGAAGAAGAAGAAGAAGAAGAAAAAGAAGAAAAAGAAGAAGAAGAAGAAGAAGAAGAAGAAGAAAAGAAAAATAAGAAGGAGATGATGATGAGGAGGAGGGGGTGGAGGAGGAGGATAAGCACCAGGCAGTGGCTCTCATGTCTTTTGATCGTAACTGATTGGAAGTGTTATCATGTACATGATTTGTCTTGGTATTTAAGATGAGCTACAGTAAATATTTTGCTGAAATACCACATATTTGCTTGTCAGTTGCTTCTCCTTAACCAATTGAGCATGTCCCTTAGTGGCTGACGATATGAGTATCTCTGAACATGAGCAGAAGTAGCAGAAGTAGTGAGGAATTTTCTGAGTTTCAATATTTCACCTCTGCAAAAATAGGTGTTTCATTCGTCATCCTTAAACAAGCCTTATCTAGGGAATATTTTTATGGGACGGGCTACTCGATCTGAAGAAAATTCTAATTGGGCCCCACCTGCAAATCATGCGCTGCTTATCTTGATATGAGATCACCATATCGCGCACATATGGTTGTGATGTATGTGCCTGGTGCACCCTTATCAGACGTGTATGTTGGGTTTCGTATATTTGAACCACAGTGTCACTATGATGGCATTCTCTGCTCTCTCACCGCCTTCTGCTGCTGCTGCTGCTACTACTACTACTACTACTACTACTGCTACTACTACTACTACTACTGCTGCTGCTGCTGCTGCTGCTACTACTACTAGTACTACTACTACTACTACTACTACTACTACTAATAATAATAATAATAATAATAATAATAATAATAACAACAACATCGAAAAATACCTTAGGGATGAGAACCCAGGTTCGAAAATTCCCCCGAGACACCTGATGAAGGCTGGAGGGTATATCAGCCGAAACGTTGTGTTAAAATTTTGACGGATTTTGTCCTGGTTTGTACAAGATGAGGACAAAATCCGTCAAAATGTAAATAATGTACATAATTCCTCATCTCTTAAATATAGAACTGAACAACAATAACAGCAACAACAACAACAGCAACAACAATAATAATAATAGTAATAATAATAATTATTATTATTACTTCTTCTGATACTACTACTACTGTTATTATTATTATTATTATTATTATTATTATTATTATTATTATTATTATTATTATATTATTATTATTATTATCATTATTTTTATTAAGAGTAACAACACGATGTACTCCGGAAGGTGCTCGAAAAATAAAAGGCGTTACCTTAGTTCACTGGTAGTGAACAGCTGACACTATAGAACATATCCTGTGTTTGAAGCTGTGCAAAGGCAATAATAACAATGACAATAATAATAATAATAATAATAATAATAATAATAATAATAATAATAATAATAATAATAATAATAAATTCAACCCAAGAATAACAATCGGGAGGTACGTACTTTAACTTACAACACAAAATGTACGAAAAACTACACATGCAAAACAATGTGACAACAGAAATGAACGGACCGGTACCCTACGAAAATGACGACCATCAAAATAATGGGCCGGACGTTGTGCCTCATGTCCCACAAATAAAACCCAAAGACATAAATGGACACGTGAGGAATACATTTCTATCCTACACGCATACTTCACAGCAGTGCTCTACCCAAAAAATGAAAGCACAACAACACATACATATAAAATATGGAAGGAAAATAACATAAATATAGACTTGGATACATCAATGAACCCTAATAAATTAGCTAACGTACGAAGATACATTCTCAACGCAAAAAAAAATATCAGAAATAAAAATAGAACATCTAAAAGAAAAAATACACCAGGAAAATGTAGATAGAAGCCACACAACAATGCCTAATAATATAAACACTGAAACAGTAAAACTTGATAAACGTAACATTCCCAACAAACACGATGTAAACAAAAAACAACATACCCAGACCGTAAGGGTGCATAATAATGCACGACAAACAGCAAGCCAAAACACGGCAAACAAACATATAAATAAGAAAGAAAGCGACACAAAGCTAAAACCTGGAAACAACGAAGGGGAGCCTAATGATTATGATAATATAAAAAGTAAAATAATCAAAGAACTGAAAACCACAGAGCTCAAAATGGACCACCGACCATACCTCCCAAAAATCAAAATAGACGAAACAACAACACCAATTATAAACAGCATAAACCTAGCCGTCACAGAACGAATAGCCACTGAAACAAAAAAGTGATATCACTGAGCTAAATGACTTAGTATACGCAGCAGACACTGCAGCCACAAAAGGAGCTGGATACTCACTCAAACCCATCCAAACAGGAGAACCACCACCCAAACAAACCCTGTGGATAAATAATATCCAAAACA
Source organism: Octopus sinensis (assembly GCF_006345805.1). Classification (NCBI taxonomy): domain Eukaryota; kingdom Metazoa; phylum Mollusca; class Cephalopoda; order Octopoda; family Octopodidae; genus Octopus; species Octopus sinensis. The sequence goes on from NC_042997.1 coordinate 70,981,074, forward strand.
AAGTACAAGAAAAGATACTCTGGGATATGCCGATACACACATATAGAGAAATTAAGGCCAACAGACCAGATATAGTCGTCAGAGATCATGAAGAAAAAAAAATGCTTTCTAATTGATGTATCAATACCGGCAGATGACAACGTGTCTCTAAAAGAAATGGAGAAACTCTCAAAATACAAAGACCTGGAAATAAAGGTAACCAGAATGTGGAATCTAAAAACAGAAACAATTCCTATCATAGTAGGTGCATTAGGCATGATAAAAAAATATTCAGACAAATACATAACAAAAACACCAGGACTTACAAACACATATAACATACAGAAAATTGCACTACTAGGCACTGCACACATCCTACGCAGAACACTTTCCATATAATAACCATCAGAGCATCACAACAAATCACAGCACATACCTAAGGCACACAGAGCTGCGCTCGGTAGTGAAGTGAAAGCACACTATAAAAATAAAACTACTGAATAATAATAATAGTAATAATAGTCTTCAAGCACCTAAAAGTATCTCAAGAGGCATGACAGAGCTGCACAATATATTCACTGGGTAATTTGCAAAAACCTGGATTTGCCTCATGAAAAAAACTGGTGGGAACATAAACCACCTCCAGTGCTTGAAAATGACCACATCTCACTCCTCTGGATATTCACCATTCGAACTGACAGAAAGATAGATGCAAATAGGCCAGACATCATATTGAAAGACTTCAGACAAAGAACATGCCTCCTCAATGATATGACTGTCCCAATCGATATAAACGTATCTGTCAAGACCTACCAAAAACTGAGCAAATATAAAGATCTTGAAATAGAAATCAGCAAAATGGGGAACCTGAAAACTAAAACAATACCTGTTGTTATAGGTGCCCTGGGAATGATAGCGAAAGGGGCTGATTGCAACCTAACTCAGATTTCAGGAAGCCCCAAAATGGCAGAAATTCAAAAGATAGTGCTCATGGGAACTGCTCATATCCTACGCAAAATACTCTCTATGTAATCTCAGGGTTTAAAACAAACACAATTTTTTTTTGGACATTCACTAGTACAACACCCAAAAAAAACCCAAATATATGGCACACCAGGCATAACAACAACATGAACTTCCAACCTGTTGTCTCTTGAGGTCTCTGGGTGAGACTTGGAGCCATCTTGTACAAATATAAAGCAAAAGTCAAACATAGAGTAATAATAATAATAATAATAATAATAATAATAATAATAATAATAATAATAATAATAATAATAACAATAATAATAATAATAATAATAATAATAATAATAATAATAATGATGATGATGATGATGATGATGATGATGATGATGATGATAATAATAATAATAATAATAAATAATAATAATAATAATAATAAGAGGAGGAGTGCCAGCCTTTACAGCGGCTGGACGTATTCCTCACTGCTCTGACAATTCAGTAGCCGAAAGCCATAGAAATACTAATATGATCCAGTTTAGCAACGGGGAAAAATAACTCTCAAAGACTGGAACATCTACAATATCTTGTGAGTATTTAAAATTCTCTTCAAAATAAGTTAAGAAATTTACAAATTTACATATCTACAGTTTTCAAATATACATCCGATCAGCTTTAAAAACTTTAATACCCACAATTGCCTCTGTAAACATCCTTTTTTTTTCTTCTCTCTAAAAACATCACGCTTTTCTTTTTGTGGACTTACAAAAGACTATCTTAAAACCTTAAAACTTTCTATGAAAATCTGACTTTTCTTTGCTTCCTCCCTGAATATTCAAATATAAATGTAAACATATACGTTTTATTGCAAAAACACACCTGTTCTTCTAACTGGAGATACAAACATCTCTAGAAAAGTCAACTTCAACCTCCACAATATTACCTTACGTGAAATATACAAACACTTTTTTATTGCAATAACACAAACGCACATGGAAAAAAAATAATGATGCTAAGATTCTCTCTGGTCGAACACAACTTCTCTATTCACAAATAATACAGAACAGCCCTTCCTTAATTTTTCTTAAGGCTAGTAGTAGTACACATTTGAACTTTTTTTGACTGATAGGTGGGAGGAGAAACCTCTGCACGGCAAATATGTGGCCCGTAGCAAATAAACTGATGTTGACCAGAAGCAAACCCATCAGTGGCTACGGAGCTCAGGGCTAAAAGCAGAGAGCGAAGGTTTCATCCTGGCTGCTCAAAATCAAAGCCTATTAACCCGGAACTACCAGGCCAATGTGATGAAAAATGGAGCAGACCCAAAATGCCGATTCTGCAACATGATTGAAACAGTGGACCACCTAATCTCTGGATGTAAAGTCGTAGCACCAGTGGAGTATAAATTAAGACATGACAGAGTTGGCCAATATCTACACTGGCTAATAAGTCGGCATTACAATATCAAAACTACCGACAAGTGGTATAATCACCACCCTGAAGCTGTAACTGAAGGAGAAAATGTAACGATTCTGTGGGACTTTCCAGTACATACAGACCGAACCATCAAAGCCAATAAACCAGGTATTGTTGTGAAAGACCAAAACAATAAAGTTTGCTTATTGATCGACATGAGCATCCCCTGTGATCATAATATCTCGGCGAAAGAGTTTGACAAGCTCAGAAAATATAAAGACCTGCTCATTGAAATTGAGAAAATGTGGCATCTCAAGGCGGTTACAATACCAGTGATCGTAGGAGCACTAGGAATGATCAAGAAGGGAACCGAAAATTATATGAGAATGATCCCTGGCTTACCATCCCTGCAAGTAGTCCAAAAGATTGTCTTAACTGGTACATCATACGTATTGAGAAGAGCATTGACGATGTGAGAACTATTACTACCCATGTATTTTAATTTAACTTTAAAAAAAAATGAACGTACTAGTGAGTTTAGTTTAATAGCCTACCAATGTATACTATGAGTTTCTTTGCCCTAGGAGTCGGGAAGACACTCGGCAAGAAATGGAAGCAAATTTGAAAGAAGAGTAAAAAAAAAGATAATAATGATAATAATAATAATAATAATAATAATAATAATAATAATAATAATAATAATAATAATAATAATAATAATAATATCAGCAGTAGAGATAGACTATCACGATTGCTGTTTGGTATACCCCTACACGGAAAGTGACATCGGTGTACACCTAGAAAAGTGGAAGAAACTAAAATCCTCTGTTATATATGAATGACTTACAGATCTTTGGAAAGACCGAACATGAAATAAATGGCCTAGTTTCAGCAGTGCAGATATTCAGTAAGAATATCGGAATGGAGTTTGGGAGTATGCGTATAATACAAAGAGGCAAAGTAGTGTCATTTGGTGGTGCAGAGCCACGCAACGGCGAGAAAATCAAGGATATTGAGACTAATGGATAAAAATATCAGGAGATTTTAGAGTACGACAAAATTCAAGAAAAGTGAAATGAAGGAAAGCATTAGGTAAGAATATCTCAGAAGAACCAAATTAATTATGGGAAGTAGACAAAACAGGAAAACAAACTCAGGGCAATGAACACGTGGGTCGTTTCCTTAATGCGATACAATGCAAGTGTTGTTAGGTGGACAAAGAACGAGCATGTGGTAATGGATAGAAAAACTAGAAAAGTGATGGCAATTAATAAAGAACTGCACTCGAAAAGCCATATTGACAGACTGTATGTGCCTAGAAACAGAGATGGAAAAGGTGTCATAGGATGCAAGATCTGCGTTGTGAACGAAAAGAACAGTCTGAGATGGTATATCAAACAGCTGAGTGAATCCTTGTATGTCGCTGTTAGAATTAACAATATAATACCTACCGAAAATGTGATATATCCACAAGCATTTAAGAAACAAGTTGAAGAAGAAGGAGTAAACAACTGGAAAATGAAACCACTGCATGAGAAATACCTCGGAGAAATCGAAGGAAAAGAGAAGATCAACACTTGGAGATGGCTAAGAAGAAATTGATCTGAAAGGATGCACTGAGGCATTCATATGCAGTACCCCGAAACAAGCTCTGAGATCTAATTACACCAAATAGATAAGTATATTAAATCGCCTTTTGTAGGATGTGTGGCAGAAGAAACGAAACGATCACACATATTGTAAGTGAGTATAGAAAGCTGGTCCAAAAGTACTACAAATAGAGGCACTAAAATGTGGCTAAGTTTGTTCACTGGAGGCTATATGAAAAGTACGGCTTGAACAGAGCAAGGAAATGGTACGGACATGAATCAGAAGGAGTCACTAAGAAGGAGGAACATAAGATATTGTAGGACTTTACAACCTAACGTTACTCCCTAATTGAGGCCCGGAGACCAGCTATTTGTGGTAGATACAGAAAAAAAGGAAACCAAGATCATAGATATTGCAATACCTGGAAATGCAGGCATAAGTGACCAAAAATAGAAAAGATTGAAAAGTACAGGCTGCTAAATGACGATATTGCAAGAATGTGGACTATGAGGAGAGTGTCTGTCATTCCAGTAGCTGTAGGAGCACTCGGAGCACTAACAACCAAGTACAAGAATTATGTCAAAGAAATCGGAATTGACATAAGAGCGGAACAAGCCCCAAAAATTGCTCTGCTGCGGACAGATAGGATTTTGAGATTGTTACTTGGGTGTTGAATGCCTCTTACGATAATTATCAACCAAATATCAAAGCTTATAATGTGCGGAAAATAACCCTGTGGGATCTCTGACAGCAGGCTGCTGACCACTCTCACAGAGTCTACCAGAACAAGCAGGACCGAACTTTCTGAGAAGTAAAACAACAACAACAACAGCAGCAGCAGCAGCAGCAGCAGCAACAACAACAACAACAATAACAACAATAATAACAATAATAACAATAATATTAATAATAATAATAATAATAATAATAATAATAATAATAATAATAATAATAATAATAATAATAATAATCTTTTCTACTATAGCCACAAGGCCTGAAATAAAGAGCACATCGACTACAGTGCTCAATTGGTATTTATTTCATCGACCCCGAAATAATGAAAGGCAAAGTTGACCTCGTCGGAATTTCACCTAAGAACGTAACGACGGGCGAAATACCGTAAAGCATTTCGTCCAACGTGCTAACACTTCAGCCAGTTCGCCGTAATAGTAACAACGACAGCATCAACAAATAAGAACAACAAAAATAGCTATAATTATTTTAAATTTTGGCACAAGACCACCACTTTAAAAGTGGTTTTTATTGGTATCATCGCCTTTATTACTTGGCTAGTACATTATACTATCGATCTCGAAATGATGAAAGTAATGATATCATCTGGCAGGAAATGAACACAGAAGGTAAAGAGCCAGAAGAAATATTCTAAAGTATTTTCCAACAGTCTAAAGAAGCATTGTAGAGTAAAGTTAAGATGAATGAAGAGTACCACATAGCTTGCATAAATCGAAAGAAGCCGTTTCCCTTGAATTACATCACTAATTACCTAGGGATAATGATAGCAAATTAAATTATGCATTCTTTTTATACTTTTAGCGAAGACCTTTTTTTCTTTTGTGTTCGATAAAATATATTCCCAATAAAAACTTAGGTCGAAGTAATAGACCGTTCTATCTGTTCACCCAAAATGATGGCCGTTTACCGATGCAATTAAAAGAACATATGTAACAGGATTAGTAAATATAATGCTGAGCTCTAGTTGGCTCAAACGGACATTAGGCTTTTGATTCTGTGCTCAAGAAATATCCTATCAATTCCAACAGTAATTCCATTGATTAGAAATGTTCTTAACTTTATAGTCTTCATTACAGATTGATTGTCTTGTGGCGAGTTACAAGTTAATAATACAGAAGCATATAGACTGAAATGTTGTTGTTTACTCCAAGATCAATGCTGGTCAGGATGTCTGACGATCAAATGTGTTTGATTCGTGACGTAGTGTGCCTAGTGTTACATTATCCTGTATGTGTTTCCATTTTCGAAGTAGTAGAATGTATGATCCGAAAGACATTTGGCAGCCCTTTCGATTAGACCTTGTGTGTTTTGAATGATAAGTTAAAAGTGGTGGAATGATGGATTAAAGGCTTCGTGTATTTCATTTACCAGTACATTTGTCGTTCCAATATTTCCAGTATTAAACGTCATTATGATGATAACATTCTTTTTGAACATAATTTTACAAACAACAGGAACAATTTAATTGGAATTATCAACCAACATTAAATACGAAATACGGTATTTTACGATATATAAGCGTAATAAACAAATATATCGCATATTTCTAGGTTCCGAATAAGATATCTATATCAGGATGATTAAGATGCGAACATTCAGAAAACCTGTTGAAGTTAGTAACGCATTTCATCATTTATGCAAGGTTTGTAATTTCCAGAGGAGTAAAAAATAATGTGATTGTACTTCGCTGATAAAAACAATAAAGAAAAATATTTGCTATGAACTCCAACATTTCAATATTTCTTTCTTTCCAACTACTTAACAATCTAATAGATTGTCTTCACACGTCTTCGAATGACCGGCATAGCAAAAGGTTGCAAAAGAAGACAAAGATAAAAAAAATAACACTGGATAAAATATATACTTGATACGGAAATTTATGTAAAGGTTATCGAGAAAGAAAAAAATGTTTTCTAGTCGATCACTCTTTCTACTAAAATATCTCAGAGTGAAGAAAAGGTATCGGCACCTGCAATGACTTACATTATTGTTTACTTTTTTTCCCCACTTCTGTTATTATGTTCAATTTTTTGTTCATTTCTTCCTTCATGATATTCAAAGTGACAAATGTCATTTTGGAAGCGAAATTATTGCTTGTTTTTCTTCTTTTCGTTTATATTATTATTCGAGTATGTAAATGACATCACCGCCGAAGTATATTGTACAGTTATCTACAAAAGATCACAATAAATGTATTCAACCTCAATGAACATAAAATATCACACTCGAAAATAGCAATTCAGTTGTGATCATATAATACGTATTAATAAAAAATATTTTTTATGTAACAGCATGTAGAATAATATAATGTACAGAATATCTTAGTATTTTCAAGAGTTTTTTTTTATCTTATTATATAGGAATATTAACGTTCAGCATTCTTGTAAGGAAGTTGAAATTGAGCAGCATAATATTTTTGCGTGCTAAAATAAGTTTACATTTATTGAACTTTTGAGGTACAACTAACTGGGAAATATCGAAAGAAAATTACGTGCCCTGTAAGAGTTGACATCAGTTTACCTCTATCATGCGGGACTATTGTGTTAACTTTACTAATGTTGGATTTTTAGCAACCGCATTCTTCTCATGCTTCTTAAAAGTTAGGATCATTCATATTCTGTCTTACATAAAGTAACAGTGGTACCCAAGTGAAATAGATGTTATATGGCTTTTTGTGTCATATCCCAGGCTCATAAAAGAAAATAAAGCTAACCAAATATTCATTAATCGCATATTTTCTACTGCTGCCTACAGCAGTAACCAATGCACGTCAGAATTTCTAAAAGGGTTTAGTAGGGTAAAGAATTACAGACTCTGATGTAATCCTAAATTATTAAACAGTTTCCCTGTGTCCCTTACTACAATTAATGATAGTAATAATTCTATTAATTACGTTCTAAACTGCAGATGAAATTATAATCGGTTGCCACGAGTACTGTAAAATCTCTTGTAATTGTTTTATTAATAGTCGGAATATTAAAAGCAAAGTTGATTACGGACTGACCTGAACTCAGAATGTGGATGGACGGAATTAAATATTAAAAACATATCTATCGATAATCTACGCTTTATATCAGTTAACTATTTTTTTCTTAGATTAGCATTAGGAACAATTCTTACAGTATCTAGCCAAGGACGTAACAACGACAGAATTATACGAAAAAATGTTTGTGCGACCTTCAGCTTTATTTTATTTTGTTCTCGCCAAGGCCACAAATAAAAATGAAAACATAGACAGAACGGAAAACATGATTGTCTTTATCATCCTTCTCCACACACTACTGTCAAGTAATAATTTCTTGAAAACGAAGGAGATTTGATATATTTAAGGAATTTTAATAAAATATTTTGATATTCAAGAATTTCCGTAAACAAATAATTAAATCAAGAAATCGTGACAAAAGTCTCCGTAACCTACATGGCTGCATTATTAACCACAGATGCACACTAATTTCAAATGATATTCTTCTTTAAATTTCTATCGACAATATTAATTTATACCTCAGCCAGAAATGCACTACTTCCATGATCAATGACATCAGCATCTTCTATCAATGTATAAGGCAGTTGATGTGCTCCAATAGCAAGAAGACACAACTGCTACATATATCAAAGAAATAATTTTACATCATTAACTCAAACAAAAGACAATTAATTCCTTAAAATTGTTATGATAACTAAGATATGCAATATATAATGAATTATGGCGAAAGCAAACCTGTAATCGCTGAAACGATATAACTGCTACTAAACGTATTATACAAGGCCAGAAGCACTTTACTCTTAATCTTTTCGTAACACTTGATAGCATTTGCTGAAGAAGGATCTGATTAGAGTTCTGATCTCTCTGGGACGGTTCTGATGCTATGCAATACAACATCAGCTGAGTAGTAGATACTCACTCACTCTAACAGATGCTTCCATGGTCGTCTTCTTATGACATCACTTTGCAATTACATTGTTCCGAGTTCAATCTCATTATGCGGCGTCGCAGGTACAATTAAAAGCCAGAAAAGGAATTTTGCTAGACGGAAACCGTGCGGAAAGCTGCTGCATTGCTCACACACACACGCTCGCACGTACACACTTTCTTTCTCTTACACACACACACACATACACACACACTCACACACACGCACTCGCATGCACACGCACACACACAATACACAGCACACACACACACACAACACACACATGAGATCGAGAAGCATTGTGCATGTATATATATATGTGTGTGTGTCTGTATGTGTGTATGCATTTCTGCTTACGTTTTTGTAGTGTCACTTCATGTCCTGTAACTTAGACTTTTTAAAAAGAAAATTGATAAAATGATAAGCAGATTTAATTACTCGGTCGATGTGATTGACTAAAACACTTGTAGATAGTATCACATCATTCCCGTTTGTGAGCATGTGATTGAAGCGTGTTCTTTTTGGAACCAGTAAAAGAATGAAAACAACAAGAACCAGCTGCAATTACTGGTTCACTAACAGTAAAAATCCGTGAAAGGATACCATATTTGGTAGCATTAAAGCCGCATTCATGTTAGACACACTCCGATTTCAGCAGCGCATATTGAGGGAAAAAAAGGTTTTATCGCATTAAAGCATATAACAGAGAACCAACTGAAAGTAGCGAAATGGGAGAATCGTTAGCACCCGAGCAAAGTGCTTAGCGGTATTTCGTCCGTCTTTACGTTCTGAGTTCACATTCCACCGCATTTGACTTTGCTTTCCAGCCTTTCAGGGTCGATAAAATAAGTACCAACTGAGCACTGGAATTGATGTTATTGATTTGACCCCCTCTCCATTAATTGCTAGCCTTGTTTCAAAATTTGAAACCGGTGGCATATAGGCTCAAATTGGCAATATTTTTGAGACATTTTGAGAGAAAATGTGCATTTCATATGCTATCTAATATGGTAACTAAATATCGTATTTTTGTGTTTCCGATACACCAATGACTAATCAATACTAACTTCATCGATACAGAATAAGGAGTGATAGAGATGAACTTGATGGAATTTGAACGGACATAACTTATGGTATTTTGTTGATTGCTGCCTTGATTCTGGAAATCCACTGCTATTCATGGACTAAATATTGTGTAAATTATTTATGCTCATAAAAACAATACTGAAGTGATAGATGAGAACGAGGATTAAAAGGAAAATGTAAATTACGCTAGAATAGTTGTTGGAAAGAGGAAAAAGGAAGAATAGTGGCATCAGTTGTAGGAAAGAAGTGAAGATAAAGTAAAAATGGTGTTAATTTCTAGATCCAGTATTAGGAAATGCAACAACAAATATGGATAATATGGGAAATACAATAGCTAAAATTGGACGAAATATTAGGGCTATAAAGTATTCTAATTAAGTAAAAGAAAATGCATTAAATCTAACAAAAATGTAGAATATAAAAAGAAAACGTGAAATTCTAACAGAAGGAACTTTAACAAAAGAACGACTGAAAGGAAAAGAAAGAACGAAAAACTAAAGAAAGAAAATAAAGAAAGAGAGAACGAAAGAAAGAACGAACGAAATGAATGGAACAGAAAGACTTATGTAGCTTGCTATCAGAGAAATTGTAAAAAATTTGTATAGAAATTATTTCTTTTCATTAGATTATCAATAGTCACTAGTTGTAAAAATATAGTTCTCTACTAATACGGAATCAATTCAACGTCCACAAAAAATAAAAATAAAACAGTTATATTTTTTTATACTGTCTTCATATCGCCCTCACTCATCTCACTCCAATTAGTTTTCAGCAAAAAAAGCGTACGTCAAATAAAGCTATTAGCGTGCATCTGATTACTTTTCGGCTTGAAAATATGTATCGTGGAGGGGGAGTTCAAAAATAGAACTTTTTTAGTCATGACAGGCTACAAAATTATGAGTTATTGAATATATGTGCGTGAGGGGGGCAAAATTTATTCAATTAATTTACATGGTGCGTTGGCAGAAGAGATAGAGCACCAAGCAAAATATTTTGCAGAATTTGACTCTGTTCAAACCTTGCCATGTTAACTTTGTCTTTCATTCTGCCAAAGTCGATTGAAAAAGTATATGTTAAGTACTGGGTGTTCTTCTGAATACGGTAACACCATTATGTCTATACAGCACTACGACTGAAACCAGTAACAGGATCAGAATACTAATTCTGAAATGCACTGAGCATCAAAGCAAGAACCTACTTGGTGCATACACTGTGGTTTATTTTTAACAATAATTATTGTCACCTGCTCACATATTAAGCTAATCAAACTGTTTTCTTTTGATATCAAAAACCACATTGCTTGAGAGTATAATGAGAATGGTTTCAGAACCTTCTATGAAATATCCGAACCCTATAGGGTCCTTCATAACCAACAAATCATGGCAACCATGAGTATTTGGGGGCAGATAAGAACAATGCTAATAATAAAGGTATGTTTATTTCCTATACTTAGGAATCTTTAAAAAATCTCTGATCAGAAATAATCTAATTAGAGAAGACAAGAAGATTATTATTATGAAGTTGCATTTATTAACGGTATCGTATACATTATGTGCACCATGTAAAAATGGGCTTCCAAAAAATAAATATCAGTTCTAAGTAGGTATAAAATTCTATTATTTTCTGAACCGCATGATTTTATCGGACTTTAGTAAAGATCTATGTTCTCATGCATAGATAATGTACGGAATTGTGAAGATTTATTTTTCTGTATGAGGTTATTATCGGTTGTACATAAACCACATACTCTGCATTGCTAAAAGACACTCAGATATAAAAAATAGCACCATGCTATTTTTGGCATATGTTCGAAAGAAGTTTAATTGAAATCGTTCTCACTATTCTGGTTCGTACATAAACAGGGTGTAGCAAACGTATACATACATTTATATAATCACATTGATATAAGTATTCAGATCGACATGAAAATATACTTTCTGATCTAGATATAAAGATCCACTCTGTCGTAAGCATGCAGGTTCGTACGAAATAATAGCTCTGAAAGTACAGGTTTATCAATATTTACATGTACAGGCATATATCTACATAGATTTTCCCATCTGTAAAGTTTTATTTACTTCAGAATATGCGCACACAAGTATATAGAGCTTATACTTGATCCGGGAGATAAACTAACTTTTACAGCTAAACCAAGCAGATTACGCAGGTATCATGCGTGTATCACAAACACATATAAATAATAAATCACGTATATATATATATATATATATATATATATATATATATATATATATACATTTTTATATATGTACAGACTGTGTGTGTTTGTGTGTATGTATGGGGTGGGGTACGCCTGTCTGTATACACAGAAGTTTGCACACACTCGCACTTATATAAACAGTAAGCAAAGATCACAAATGACTGCTACTCCTAAAATGTATAATCTGCATCATGATCATGCTTTCGGAGACGAAACCAGCTCTCCATTAAGATAATCTAAAGGACAAGAGAAAAACAAAACATGACATTTAACGGGTCTTGAGTTTTTTTAAAATCCAGCTTAATTACAAGTAACTAAGGAAAGTGCGCGGGAGTATAGAAAGTAATTAAGAAATTGGGCAAACGAACTGTAACTCCAGCTGTAATTGATAGACCCATAGCTCTATCCCCAATATACAATTGAGAGTTAGAAAACTCATCATCTTGTATCGGCAAAGATTTGTTAATGGAGATGTTTTGGATGGGTTGGCATGGTAGAGTTCACTTGGTTGGCTGAAATATTGTGGAAAAAAATATAAAGCCTATCCTCCTGCCAGTTATGTTTATCTTTTCTCGTCAGTGGGCGATGGCAGCCGATATTTGAGAGTTTGAAGTTGCACATTGAATACGTTTCTATCTCTATTTGGTGATTTATTTTATGCTGATGATAGTGACATAGTGTTTCCCATGGAGAAAAATATTCTTTTCTACTTTAGGCACAAGGCTCGAAAGGATGAAAGGCAAAGTCGACCTCGGCGGAATTTGAACTCAGAATGTAAAGATAGACGAAGTACTGCTAAGCATTTCGCCCGGCGTGCTAACGTTTCTGCAGCTCACCGCCTTCCAGGTAGAAAATATTCAGAAAACAATGAGCCACTTCACCAGTGCTACTTTTAACCTGAAGAAAACTAAAGTGATTTATACCTCTGTTCCAGATAAGTCGTGTGAGAAGCGTAATATACTTTTTCAAGGGTCCGGACTTAATCTAATGTAATCTGTTGCGAACCTCAGTTTCCATTCCCAGGATTGGATACTAAGAAAAATTAAACTGCAATTAGACACTCGAAGAACGACTTTGGTTAGGGAGGGGGCTGAACATTCCAGTAACCCTTGCATCATATTCCTGGAATAGTCTTCTGCGACATGGGCGTCATGTCGATAGCCCCAAAAAAGAAATACTCGAACGATTCCACCAGAATGTTTGATAATCAATATCTATAAATCTGAAATGCGAAAAGTTTGTTTGTCTGGTTTTGGCATTGGAACGGGTTAAAAGGCACTAGAACCCGTCGGTTTGACTCCAAAATTTACAGGGACATGTGAGGATGCGAGTGGGCTAGGTGTCGTTACTAGGGCAAAAAACGCACACTTTGACAAGTCTTCTTTCATTCTCTTATGTGCCTTTCTTCCTCCCTCTCTCTCTCTTTCTTTCACTTTCTCTCTATAACGTCGCTTGACAGCGTCTACTATATTTTCCCCGCCGACTTCGCCAGCGCTGTCACTCTCTCTGTATATATATACGTCTGTCTGCATTCATAGAGAGAATTATCATCGCCACCACCACACACAATAATGAGAACAAATATTATGAATCAGATATTTATTGGGTTAATTTATATATATGTGTGTGCTTGTATCTAAATATAAATTTGTATATATAATGTATATATACAAAGTGTATATATCTGTATTTATATATATATATATATATATAATATATATATATATATATATATAATTTGTATACATTTGTATATATAATGCGTACACACACACATATATATAATGCGTATATATGTACATATATATATATTTAATGCGTATATATAATGTGTATATATATATATTATGTGTGCATTATGTGGTCGGTTGAGCTGAAAATATGCACACCCATGTTAAAAGTGCTGGCGAGTTTGCATGGCAACAATTTTTTTCCTCAAATGAAAGGCGTAACCTCTAGGACAACATTCCTCATCTTTTAAAATGTGGCCCGATTACACCCGAATGAAATCGGTTTATATTAACCAAACAAGTAAAACAATGAAACACTATGCCGTTTTAATCCCAAGTAAGGTCGAGTATCTCTGTAGGTCTACTACATATTTGCGAAAAGGGCAGACGTTGTCTCACAAGCAGTTATACAGGCAAAAGTGTTAGTAAATATGGTAGGATTCAGTTGGAAATTTGCACACCTATGTTAAAAGTCCTGGCAAGTTTGCATGGTAACTTTGAGTTTGCTCAATTGAAAGGTGTGGCCTCTAGGGCAAAATTACTCATCTTTAAAGTGTGACCCGCGTAGACCCGAATGAAATCGAGTTATAATACCGAAACAAATAAAACAATGATAAACTATTTTAATCCCGAGCAAGTCCGGGTTTCTTTGCTATCTATATATATAAATGAGGCTTTGGGTCAAAATTGTTTACACGTTTTACTACGTCAGAGGTTGGCGGCCACACCAGTGGTCAGATCGAGCCAAAAATTGACGCAGGCATAGAAGGCGTGATGAGTTGAGTAGGTTAAAACTCACCATCTGGAAAGATGCGGTTGCTATGGTGAGAAGATTCAAGGGGGCTCTAAGCCCCTCCAGATTGGCGCGATTGGCATCTAATTCTATCAGTAAAATGAAGAAGGCGAACGTTGATACAAATTGGATTTTTGTGTAAAAAGGGGCCTAAATAGGGCTGGAAGGGGATTCAAATTTACAGGAAGGGTAACTTGAGGGGGGAAATTGATTGGGAGACGTTTTGTGGCGCTACAGTGGTTGCTTTGGTGTGAAAACTGGGATTTTATTGATTTGGGGGGGGGGGACACTTGCTGGTCTAGATAGGACACCTTTTGCCCGATTTCAATCAAATTTTCAACATGGTAAAGTGGAAGCAGATTTGTAATTTAAACGCGGAAATCTAATTTTTTTTATAAATGACAGAGAGATAGATAGAGAAAGATAAAGAGTAAGAGAAAGCGAGGGAAAGTCCGAAAGGAAGAGTAAGAGAGTGGGAAAATGAAAAACGATAGAGAAACAAAGAGGGAGAATGTGGCAATAAGAAACAGAAAGTAACAACCACAACCTCAGCCGCGCGTAGAGCGGGTCACCTTATCTAGTATATATTAATTTCAGAAAACCCTTACATCTAATACAGGAGATCTGAAAAGGACTAGTTCTCTCTGTTTGGAAACTTGTTTCATCGAGTAGCATATGCAAAGAGCTTGTCATATCATCCACCCTGATGATCTCTGGCTTCCAATGTTGTTACACTGTGATGAATTTGTTCTCAGTAACTGTTCCCAGTATGAATTGAAAATGAATTTCATGACCACTTAAAACATACCACTTATTTTATTTTCGAATCCGTAAAATATTTAATTACAAAAAGCTGACACTTCCGATTCATACGTTAAAAAAAAAACTGATGTAAATTTAAACCTTTACATTGTCAAAGCAAGAGATTAAATAAAGTAGAAAAAAATCTTTTAGTATTGGTACATCCACTTTAAGTATTGGTACATCAAAACAACTTCCTATACCTCCATACATCCTTTTTGTGAAGCACAATAAACAATCCCATGACCTGGAGCGGACAGTCCAAATACATACACACCTGTTTAAAAAGATCTATAAGTATAAATAAATTCTAAACAATAACATAACCCCAAATTTAATCACTAAAAATTTCTCTAAACCATATATCCATCAAAACCCACCCCACAACCTAAACTCCACTCCACTTGAACGCACATAACCAGGAAATATATTCACTAAACAGAAACTATATAAGCCAAGATTAATTTGAATGCATCACAATCTGACGTGGATTACCAAGTCGAAACTTTGAAGTCACTGGCAAACATATTCTTGTTTAAGAATAATAAAGTTTTACTCTATAAAAGTGTTGAGTAACCCTTCAGATTATTGTAAAATTGTCTTTATCATAACTCAATATAAAAACAAACATTAATATATATGTGCATTTATCTATCTATTATTTGTCTATCTATATACACGGTGCCCCAGAAAGATGTTTAAAACTCTTCCTGACGAATAAATACTATTTACATATTAAATAAAGTTTTGCATATTTATTTCGCTCATGTGTCTGTTGTTTCGTTCGTCAATAACCGGTTTGTAAACAAACAGGGCATCGAAAGCAAAACGTGTTAAGATTGTTGCTTTGAAAACAACTGGAGTGAGCAACAAGGACATGACGAAACAATTGAATGTGTACGTAAAACGATATATGGAGTCCACTACTACATCTAGCAAGCCAATTCTTGGTAGGAAACGATCAATTCGTACCAAACAAACCATTGAAGCTGCGAGAAAGTGAATGATCCGAAATCCCCACAGGATTGCATGAAAAACTGCAAATGCTTTTGATATTTCGAAATTATCAAGTGATAGTGGGGGACAAACACAGCCACACAAACATATATATATATATACGACGGGCTTCTTCCAGTTTCCGTCTACCAAATCCACTCACAAGGTTTTGGTCAGCCCGAGGCTATAATAGATGTCACTTGCCCAAAGTGCCACGCAATGGGATTAAACCCGGAACCATGTGGTTGGTAAGCAAGCTACTTACCACACAGCACTCCTGCGCCTATAAAAAGTAAAGTCGACCTCGGCGGAATTTGAACTAAAAACGTAAAGACGGACGAAATATTGTCACACATTCTGCCCGGCGTGCCATCGATTCTGCCATCGATTCTGCCATCTCACATATATAATAATATTAATAATTATATAAATAAATATATAATTATATTAAAGGGATCATATATTTAAGGATTTAAGGATCAGGAAATAACCTTCTCCAACATGCTAAAATAAGACCCCAAAGGCGCTAAAAAGCCAGTTATATCTCCTACAAAAATAAGGGTCGTGAGTGAGAAAATAAAAAATACAAAATAAAACTTCACAGTAAATTGTGTATTGGGTGCAATTTCGGATTTTTCCGACAATAGATGTGTTTAAGTCTTTACTACAGGGAACATTTCTAACATAGATCTTTGACTTGTTGCTTATGCACCCTGACCCAGTGTATTAACTGTCATCCTGTTTGGACGATGTGATTCTCATTGCATTGTGAACTTGTGATACAGTAAATGCGATTTTATTTTTGCTTTGCAATTCATATTTGTATTAACATTCAATTCCTCCCCATTAAATTTTGAGATATATCCTATTCAATCAGTTCAAATGACACAAAATGAGAGTATTTATATTTTTGTTACCCCCATTATTTGGCGGTTGTCAAATAATCGGTGAAACCATAATTATTTTTCTTAAGTTTAATGATTGATGTACGATTGGGAGGTATCGTTTGGCCCATTGTAAGAAAAAAAAAGCTCCTTGTTTATGAAACAGAATTTTGAGCCGACATAATTTTCTTTTCCCTATATCCCACACATATCTGTGTGTGTGTGTATGAAGAGGGAGAGGGAAATAGAAAGGCAAAGAGAAGTGCAAGAGAGAAAGAGAAGATAGAAAGTGAGTGTTGGTATGGGGTTGGTTTACCCTATATCAATATACCAGTCGTCTTTAAAATGATTTCAGGCAGTACGATTAAAGGAAATTAGATTCTCGCTTATATTCTGCTCAAATTGCGGATATGCGATTAGCAATGAACGAGCAAACGTCAACGCCGTGGCTTGTAATGTTAAACATAGCAACTAAAATGTTCCTCAAATATCACCTCATTTATTTTGAAGAACACATGTAATCTTTCATAAATTTTCTGATTAAAGACTGCACGGTCACAGTTAGAACACCTTTCCTCACAGGACTGCTCGATCAGAAGTAACTCAGTGTACATGACTGCAACAGTAGGTGGAAGCCTCTACGCGGTCGCTTTATATGCTAGAATTAGAGGCTAAAACACACTAGTGATTTCCATAAATCAAAAAAAGCTAATCAGAATCACACATTGAATAATGTAGACCTAGAAACAACCTAAAATGCAGCATGATGCTACCAGTTTAAAGTGATTTTCATCATTGGTCTCTTTCATCAGAGTTGAGTTAAGACTAATTAACAACTACATCCATGACGACAACAACGGCGACGATGACGACAACTAGGACGACGATGACGATAAATGCCATACACAAGCTAATCAAAATGTTTGGCCTTAAAATTCAATTGAGAATCTGAACAACTGCCAACAGCCTAATTAAATTTGCAGAATACCAAAACAGCTTTATTTTTTACATGGTATTCATTTTTATTGTTTCTTTGCTTTGTTCTTTCCTTTATAAATCTGTTTCTCTCTTTCCTTTCTCCTATTAATCTTCTTTTCTTCAAAATGGTGTATATTCATTACGTTTAATTGATTAGCTTCTGTTGTCGATCGTCTATCTGTACGTATGTCTATCTTTAGTCTCTTTCTATCTATCTCTCCTTCTGTCCCTCCCCCCCGCCTTTCTTTCTCTGTCTCTCTCTGTATTCATACATATATGTATGCATATATACATGCATACATACATTCATACAAACATACGTACACTGTGGCATGTTCGTATATATCCCTCTATGCACCAGTTTCTCCTGTTTTGAACTATAATGCAAAACATATATCATGACATTTTTCATTTCTTACTACATCATCTACATTTCATCCTCCTCCTCCTCCTCCTCATCATCATCATCATCATCACCATCATCATCATATGTTTCTTAACATAAGCCATCCATTTACCTTTCAAAAGTTGCTTTCCCCTTTGCTACGCTTCTTTCTATTTATGATATCCGGGATGATAGGACCTTCGATAGAAGTTCATACAACTTACTATGTAGTATTTTCGTATGGCCCTTTATACACTGAATTTAAACTCCGCTCATTCACTTTGCCCGACTGGAGGGATTTGGGAGCACCTCAAAGCCCCCCAGTTTGGCAAGAAGCCAACATTTTCGTTCCCCTGACAACTCTACATAGCATCTCTAGGTCTTCGGCTTTACTTATATACTGACCCGTCCACCACTCACTTCCAAAGGGACTAGGAGTTTCCTCAAGACCTACATGTCTCTTGGTCTAAGCTCCCAATTTCACTTCTATCAGGCATTTCCGCATACCTGCTACGGAATTACATATCTATTCACTTTATTTATCTATCCACCTGCATCCTGTTACCAAGAAGCACTCAGCCTTTTCCCTTAATACATAACACCCGTCCACCAACTCTATGTTTATACTCACACACATATTACAGATAACCAAGCTCAGCTTTCATACACACACAATCAAACCTATATCTGGTCACCACTACACACACATTCTCACCTTCCACTGAAGCATGAATGGACACACGTATACAGGCACCTCTATTTACTTACCATCTTGAATCTTTGAAAGACACACACCTGCAACATTTCCTAGTGCCTTCCACCTTGATCTTAGCATCCCATGTGCTTCATCACTATATTTACTCCCAAAAACGTGCCTCACGTCTTTACAAACACACTAATGCACTACACACCTAATTTCACATACTCCTACGCCTCCCAACCACTAACTAACGCCAGAAACAAACGCGCATCTATACGTATACATACATACATATCGCTTCTAGATAGAGATACATTCTAATACATACGTCCACATTTCTGCTTCTCTCCGTTGAACATCGTTACTTCTAGCTTCTAACACTTCGATTCTTTCTAATGTCGTTCGTTTTTCCATTTTATATACATGCGGCGCTTTTCTTGCTCAAACTCCCTACGGTTATCGTTTTCTGTATAATCTGCTGATGAAGCACCCGACAAAAAAAAAAAGAACGATGGATAGTTAACCATGTATACAATGAAGTGGTTGATTTATGATGTTGTACACACACACGCGCTACATTGAAGCACTCCCCCAGAAACACAGGAATAAATTCAAACAGTAAATACTCAATAAAATAAACAAATCCCACAACATGTGCAATAGAAGTCTGATACACAATACAACACAACACGGACTGCGAAGACAACACACAATACAAAAACTAATACAACAGAAGACTCAAACCAAATCCCCTAAAAAGTATACTGATGCAATACAATATTTCCCTAAAGATAAACAAAAATGCAGCGCACACCTCACCACCACAAAACTGAAGCAAGTAATGCAATAGAAAGTCGAATAATAGTAAAAGTCGAATTATAATATTAGTGATGACAATGGTGACTAACTTTTCTTTACCTTAGTTCATAAGAGACAAGGATTTGTATAGAAACTCAGGTGGTAACAATGAAAACGAGGTTGGGCGTTTAAGGGAAGGTCTCTCGTTCAGCAGTGGTTCAGTAAAGGTGCAGACTAACTACAGCTGTTATCCTAAGACGGCATCAGCAAATAGTAGATAAAGGAGGAAATAGTGGACCAGTGAAGAAAACAGGATAAAGATGCAATGTTACTTAGAAAGGGAGGGGTTATAGAAAACGAATGTTAAGATTTTGGGTAGATATGGGTTTTTGAAAGTGACTGAGCAGAGACTAGCAGATCATGTTAATGCCATTAGGAGAAGAAAGTGGATGCGAGAATTTAAGATAGAAGAGATGACAACAGAAATGGAAAAGAAAGACAAGACAGTAGGAAAAATAAATAACATAAGGGAAACAATTCAAACCAAGGAAGGACCTAATGGGAAGAATAGTAATAGCACTACCAACAATGAAGGGACAACTGGGACCAGCGAGTTAAGCGATTTAAGTGAAGAAGATCAGAAGATTTTACATGAATTGCAGGAAGCAATGAGTAAAGAATTAAGAAAAAGGTTGCCGGCATTAAAAGGTACCAACCGAAGGAAACTGCCAGATATGACTAGGAAAGTAGATTCTGTTATCATTAGGATAGATATTAAAAATATACGAGACACTAACTTATTTATCTATGAAGGAAGGGCAGTAGTTACTACAAGAATGGGTATTCCATAAGGAAAGATTAGAAAAGACCAATGTGGAAAAGGAGTCAACAAAATGAAGTGAAATATTTCAGACAAGATCTGAGTAGAATAAAAGCCTGATAAGTGAAAGATACTTCGGCAAAGAGCGAGGATTTGGGACAGTCATAGAAAAGTTGAAACAGCGTATCATAACAATAGCTGGTAAGCTTTCCAGATATCAGAAAATATTAGATCAGTATTAACAGAATATATTATTTGAGACAGATCAGAGGAAATTTTATAGCAAAATAAATAGTGGAGAAGAAATTACTGAGGATGATAAACGTAATGCAAAAGAAGCTAGAAAATTCTGAAGTAATATTTGGGATAAGCCAGTCGAACATAATGGAAGTACAGTATAGTTATACAAAGTTGGGAAGAAGTAGTGAGTTAGAAGTAGCCACTTCCAGTATTAACTAGTGCATTAATGAGTAAAGTGTAAGGGAAAATGCCGAATTGAAAGGGCCCAGGACCAGACTTAGTCCATGGGAGACTGAGTACACAACTTCGGAATTGCCCTAATGGACGAATAATACCAGATTGGATGACTAGAGGGAGAAAAGTATACCTTACAAAAAACAAAAGTAAGGGTAATACAGCTAGTAATTATAGACCAATCATTTGCTCATCATTTGTGTGGAAGGTGTTGACAGGAAAGCATTTACGAGCACCTTGACAGCCAGAATTAACTTTCAGAAGAAAGGTAGTATAAAGAAGGCTAGAGGAACGCATGATCTACTATGCATAGACAAAGCAGTTCTAAATTAAGTAAAATCTAGAAAGAAAAATTTAACAATGACATGGATAGATTATCCGAACTCATGGATAAGTGAATGTTTGAGTATATTGAATATTGCAAACATTAGAGAATTAATTAGCTTCAGCATGAAGAAATGGCAAGTAGATCTCAGTTCCGGTGACACAGTTTTAGGGAAAGTTAATATCAAGTGAGAGGATTGCTCCAAGGAAACAATATTTGTCTTACGTTTGATCCCCCTCACTTTATCATTAATGAACACAAAGGTAGGGTATCAGTTCAAAAATAGTAAAGGGAAAATTAATAAGAATGAAAAAGAGATAGACTCCTTAATACAGACTGTTGGTCTCTTCAGCAAAGATATAGGCATGGAATTTGGCTTAGATAAGTGTCCAATGATAGTAATGAAAAGGGGACAGCTAGTGAATAGTGACGGCATCCAGCTACCAGCTGACTAGACATTAAAAGGAGATAGTTATAAGTATCTAGGAGTATGAGAATGTGACACCGTACTGACTAAAGAAATGAAAACGGAAATTGATAGGGGGTACATCAGAAGGGTACATCTAGAGTAGACATAGGCTCCTATGTAGGTAATAGTGAAGAAAGTTTAAGAGCTGCTAGAGTCACAGCAAGACAAGGAAACCAGAAAGCTGAACGAAGTTAAAAACCCAGAAAAAAGAACAAAAGTTATCTTACTGGTAGAAGGCTTTTTATTGTACATTCCCAAGGATACTTCTAGCAAATAGTAGTGAGAGATGGTTATGATTGCATAACGGAAGTCTAAAAAGGGAGTCAGTAAATTATTAAGAGCAGCATAAGATCAAGCGTTAAGGACTAATTGGATAAAAGCCAAGATAGACAAAAACCAAATATATTTCCAATGTAGGTTATGCAAATCAAAAGAGGAAAGTGTGACGCATATTGTAAGTGGATGTAGTATGCTGGCATAGAAAGAGTATAAGAAAAGACCTGACAATCCAGGGAGAGTAATCTACTGGGTGTTTTGTAGAAGGCTAAGATTTGAACATACTGATAAATGATATGTACATGAACCTTGTAAAATGCTAGATAGTAAGAAATATAAGATATTGTCGAACTTTAACATTCAGACTTGCGGAGTAATAGAAGCTAGTAAGCCTGATTTAGTTGTAGTGGTTAAAGAGAATAGAAAATACCAGATACTTGACTTTACAGAGGTATAGACTTTATGAGAGGTATAGAGAAAATAGCAAAGTAGCAATTGAATTACAGGGACAATGGTAAGAGCAGGAAAATGTATTCCTATAGTTACAGTTGAATTAGGAACTATCGATAAAGATTTGAAAAGATGGATAGAGGAAATAGGCATAAAACTCTGTTTAGTACAACTCCAGAAAACAGTGTTACTTGCTGTAGCCCGATGTTAGGAATTTTTGTTTTCCAACAGTCAAATCTGTTGTGCGTATATAAATAATAATAATAATAATAATATAATAATAATAATAATAATAATAATAATAATAATAATAATAATTATAATAATAATAATAATAATAATAATAATAATAATAATAATAATAACAACAAGAACAACAATAATAATAATAATAAAAGCCCTGATGCAGTACTAAAAGCTCTGATGCAGTACCAAAAGCACTGATGCAGTACCATAAAAGCCCTGATGCAGTATAAAAGCCCTGATACAGTACCAGGCAGTGGCTCTGATGGCTTCTCATTGTTTTGCCTTGGTATAAGAGATGGGCTACAGCAAATATTCTGCTCAATACCACAGAATTGCTTGTCCGTTGTTTGACCTTAATCAGTTGACCATGTCCCATAGTGGCTGACGATATGTGCATTTCTGATCCCGAGCAGAAGTAATGAGGTGGGGGCATCATAGTCATGTGTTGAGAGGGATTCTTTGGGGTTTGAATAATTCACCTCTGGAAACATGGGTGGTTCGTTCAATATCCTTAAACAATTCTTATTCATGGACCTTTTGAGCGGGGTTAGCAAGGTGATGCACTGTTTATCTTGATATGAGATTACCGTGTCGCAAAGAAGGAATATATTCACAGACAAAACAGAGATGGGACCTACATACACTGGAAGCAATGCCAGCATTATGGAATAACAACAGAAAAATGATGGTATAGGCACACCCCAGAAAAGGTCACAGAAAACAAGAAAGCAAGCGTACTCTAGGATATGCCAATACACACAGATAGAGAAATTAAGGTCAATAGGCCAGATATAGATGTCAGAGATCATGAAAAAAAAATGCTTTCTAATTGATGTATCAATACCAGCAAATGACAACGTTTCTCTAAAAGAAATGGAGAAAATTTCAAAATAGAAAGACTTGGAAATAGAGGTAACTCGAATGTGGAATCTAAAAACAGAAACAACTCCTATCATTGTAGGCGCATTAGGTATGATAAAAAATATTCAGACAAATACATAAAAAAAAACACCAGGACTTACAAATATATATAACATACAGAAAATTGCACTACTGGGCACTGCACACATCCTACGCAGAACACTTTCAATACAGTAACCATAAGAGCATCGCAGCAATCCACAGCACATACCCAAGGCACACATAGTGAAAGCACACTATAAAAATAAAACTACCGAGTAGTAATAATAATAATAATAATAATAATAATAATAATAATAATAATAATAAATTTATTGTATTACGTATTTTTGTTACAGAGTAAGCATCTTTCAGAATACACCAGTTCTTCTATTGGACCTTTTTAAAAGCTTGAATTCTTTCTTTTACTTTTTGTCCTGTGTTCTTAGCAGCAACGAAACACGTTAATAATGTTGGTGTTTATGATGTTTAACATATGGCATATATAAAATTAAAATGCCTGTGAAGGCCTATCGGATACTAGAAGAAACTTCACAGTTATGAGCAAAATAACTGATTTACATACTATCAATGAAAATCCTATATCTAAGAAATCAGTGTCTATATGTTCTCGCTAACAAGCTTCTAAC
The DNA here is from genome assembly GCF_006345805.1 of Octopus sinensis. Taxonomy (NCBI): domain Eukaryota; kingdom Metazoa; phylum Mollusca; class Cephalopoda; order Octopoda; family Octopodidae; genus Octopus; species Octopus sinensis. Next base: position 71,005,668 of record NC_042997.1, read on the forward strand.
CCTTACGAAAATACACACAGAGGCACGAAAACACTCATACTAATTTTATGTATGCTTGTGCATCTGTGTTTGTGTGTATGTCCTTATGTGTGTATGCACGCGTGAATTTAACTGAGAACGTGTATATATGCGCAAAGTATATGGCTTACAAATGAATATTTATGTGTAAAATGTAAATATCTATATTCACATTCGTGTGTTTGTGTGTAGGTGTGTGTATGTGTGTGTGTGCGTGTGTGTGTGCATTGGTATTTTTTGTGGGTAGATCTATTTAGTATGGGATTGGTAGAATAAATAAAAGACAAAGAACTATTGTTAAATACGGTGTCGTAGCACAATTTCCAGCACTACATACATGGTATAAGTAGCTAAAATAGGAGAATGGAATGAGAGAAAAAGCGAGAGAAGGCAAGAATGAAGTAGATATAAAATATGGAATGTTGAAAAACCGGAAAACGAGAAAGAAAACAGATAGGAGCAAAAAGGGAAAATTATCGTTATTTCCCCTTAGACTGTAAAATATAAGCTGAAAAAATAGTGGCTGAGAGTCTGTTGAACATGGAGAGGGTGGCATTTTTCAGTTCGTCAACAGGAATTTAACCATATGCTTACAACCGCTGAAAATCTCGGTTCTAGAACTCAACAGTCCTTAAATCTGAAAAAGATCTCTGTTCTGTCAGTTACGCATAGAGGTAGGGCTATATGAATGCGAATTCATAAATCATTATGCTAATCTCATATCTTGCTTCCATCACAGATGCAAAACTAAATCTGCTATGTTGGCTAGGCACGTTTGGGGCTTGAAGCCAAATGCCACATCACATACGATAAATGGGAAAATAATCGAAAATTTCACACCATAATGTTAACGGATCAAAAAGTCTAAGCTTTGGGTAGCTGAAAGAATTCAGGTCCTTTTCAGATCTCTAACACACTACTCAATTCTACAATCGAAATTTTCAGCAGTTGTAAGCATATGACGAATTGGAAAGTGTCACCCTCTCCGGATTGAACAGCTGTACTAAAGTCTCTAAGCCACTATCTTTTCAGCCTTAAATTTTACAGTCTAAGGCGAAATAATTCTAATTCCCCGTTGTGCTTCTTTCTGGATTGTCTTTTGTTTTCCAAGTTTTCAACTTTCCCCCTTTTATATCTACTTCTCTCTCACCTGTTCTCGCTTTATCTTTATTGTTATGCCATATGAGCAGTGCCTGAGGACTGCTAGGACACCAGATATTTTAAAAAGTACTGTCTGGCATGCTATCAGCACATGAAACTAATAGCAGCATATAAAATCATATATTGTGTCTATTAAATATTTATCTCTCGCCAGATCGAGTCATTAATCTGATATATATATGTGTGAGTGTGTGTGTGTATGTATGTGTGTGTGTGTGTTCACATACACACGCACACGCACCATACATACGCGTGAACACACATACACATAGTTATATACACAAATATTTATATATATCTAGAGACAGAGAGAAAGTGGGATAAATAGATAGATAGATAAATCTGTGTGGGTGTGGGTGAGGAGGGTGTTTATGCGAGTGTGTACTTACTGATAAATATATTGTGAATAAAGACACTCGTATCTTTGTCTGAATGTATATGTCCATGCGGCTGGATATTGGTATGTGAGTGTTCGTGTTTGTGTACGTATATATCAGTGTGTGTGTGCGTGTGTTTGTATATATATGTGTGCACGCGTGTGTATATGTGTGTGTATGTGTCTGTGCATGCATGTGCTTGTGAATTTGCACGAAGGTGTCACGTTTTGTTATTTCTGTTATATTGGCCGTTGTTATATAGCTGCTCGTTGAGGTTTTTCCAAACGATGTTAACAGCAATGATATCATTGCCAGTGACGACAATGCAATGTTGATCGTGTCAGTAGTAATAACAGGGTAGAAGAGATATATATGTTAGATAGTGAAAGAGAGAGAGAGAGCAAGAGAGAGACAGACAGACAGACAGGTACTCAGACATATAGACAGAGACATAGAGCAGAGGATATAGAGGTAAGGTATTAACTAACCCAGTTGCCCACTCATGGAAGTCAACATGACAGTTATGTATCTAATGTTTGACAGTTAATATATTTATGTTGACTTGGAATGACTTTAAAAGTTGAGCTTCATAGACGTGTTTTGTTTATAAACGAGAGAATGTGTATTCAACGATTATGTAGCAGGTATATTTATTAGAAATGTGTCGATGGTTCACAACCATACTTCTCAGAGTAAAACGTCTCAGGTGTTGGTTCAATCAATGTTGAAACAAAATGAAATGAACTAGGACGACAGATGTATTGCCTGAACAACAGTTAGGTTGATTATATTGGTTGAAAACGGTCACTCACACGTCAGATCTCAGTTCTTTTATCCTACAATGCAGCAGCTAGTACCGTCAACAACAAACTCATCTGTACATCTACAACATTGCCTAACAGTATACCATTTTCAACTTAATTACTATCATACCAAAACAGATTTTCTTCCCAATCATTTAATTCAGTTTCATAGCTGCTTGAACGAGCGTATGACACGTGAAGTTCTGAACGCATGTGAGTGAATCATCCCCTGATTCTTATTATACATAAATTCTATATCATATATAAATTTTATGCTTTCCTTTATAAAGAATTGAAGAGGGGGTAGTCTTTACTCATTCAAGTACATAGGCATGTCAATCAAAAAGGTTAAAATGATATATATCATTGCATATGCAAGTGTATGATGTAGAAACGAATTTAGTACGAAGAATGGGGAAACTCAAATACTCAGGTAGGTGGTAATTTTCAACGCAACAACAACAATAGCAATAATAATAATGATAGCCATTGAGTTACAGTGACTATAGAAAGTATGGCTAAAATGTATCCATGTAGTCATAAGTGCATTTGGAACTATCTCTATAGATTTGAACAGATGCATAGATGAAAGAGGCATAAAACCTAGTTTTAATACAGCTCCAAAAAACACTGTTATTAGGGACAGCTAGAATACTTAAATTTCTTAGCATATCAGGTTACTTGTTGTAGTCCGATGTAGTCCATGTAGTCATAAGTGCATTAGGAACTATCTCTATAGATTTGAACAGATGCATAGATGAAAGAGGCATAAAACCTAGTTTTAATACAGCTCCAAAAAACACTGTTATTAGGGACAGCTAGAATACTTAAATTTCTTAGCATATCAGGTTACTTGTTGTAGTCCGATGTTAGGTGTTTTTATTTTCCAACAGTCTAATCTGATGCACGTACATGAAACAACCACCACAACAACATCAATAATAATAATAATAATAATAATTATAATAATGATGATAATGATGATGATGATGTTGATGATAACAATAACAATAACAACAATAATAATAATAATAATAATAATAATAATAATAATAATAATAATAATAATAATAATAATAATAATAATAATAATAATAATAACAACATGAACTTCCAATTTGTCTCTTGAGGTCTCTGGGTGAGACTTGGAGCCAACTTGTACAAATGTAAAGCAAAAGTCAAACATAAAATATAATAATAATAATATAATAATAATAATAATAATAATAATAATAATAATAATAATAATAATAATAATAATTTTTCATGAATATGAGAAGGGTAGATAGGAGTATGATAACTAAAGTTACACAAAATATAAATACTATCTAACAGACGAAGGACATAACACAAACAAGGAATCTTTTCCGAGCCTTTGCGCTACTTGTTGAGGAGAAATTACAACTTGGAGCAAAAGAATCATGGTGGAAAGGACGCGCTGAAAGGGACATAATGCGGGCAAAGCAAGATCTAGAGAAAATTGAGCAATGCTTATGAGGAAACTGGAAAAATGACCGACCGAGTAAAATTAGAGGAGAAATATAAAATACGAAAGAACGGGTTTGATTCAGTAATAGAGCAGTTAAACAGAGTATCATGGCAAAAAGCCAGAAGATCAGACGATTTGTAAATAGAAATAAGCGGTTCGAGGAGAACAAATTGTTCAAATATCATCATCATCATCATTGTTCGACCGTGGTTCAAATATAACCCAAGCAATTCTTCCGAACGTTAGAAGGAGACAGTCGGGAAAATTTTGCTCTTGATGCAAATCAAGCAAAGGAGTTCTGGAACGGATTATGGGGAAACAATGTGGTTCATAAAAGGGATGCAAAATGGCTAGGAACTATCAAGAGAGAATTAAAAGGAGAGAAACAAAGGAATATTGTCATAAGCACGGGTGACGTGAAAGAAGAAGTTGGTAAAGTGCCTAAATGAAAAGCTCCCCCCGTACCAGATGGGATTCATGGCTTCTGGCTGAAGAGATGCCACGTGGTGTATAAAAGACTAGCATCCCAATTGATTGTGTCCGGAAAGGTACAGTTCCCGCGTGGTTTGTGACTAGGAGGACAACACTTGTAATGAAAGATAGAAGAAAGGAGAATATTGTGGGAAACTACCGTCCCCTAAACATGATCTGAAAGGTACTCACTGGAATATGTGCAGCAAAGAAATGCACTTTCCTGGCACAGGAAGAAATGCTACCAAGGGAACAAATGGATGAGGAAGAGTTGTCAGGGTACCAAGGATCATCTGGTCATCGATACAACAGTTTTGCGGTATTGTAAAAAGCATCATACAAACATGTCTATGGCTTGGATTGACTTTAAGCGGGCATATGATATGATGCCACACTCTTAGATCGTGGAATGCCTGCAGATGTTTGGTGTTGCTGACAACATCACAAACTTTCTGATGCATAGCATGAAAGAGTGGAAAATCAAATTGTACTCAAGTAATGTATTACTTGAAGAAGTTAATATTAAAAGGGTGCCTCGTTTTCTCCGTTACCTTTTGTAATTTCACTAGTACCCATAAGAATGACACTTAGGAAAGTTAAGCTGGGTTACCGATCTGGAAAGAAACGCCCATCATTGAACCCTTTTCTGTATATGGATGATCTGAAATTATTTGGGAAATCTGAAAAACAGGTAGATTCCGTAAACAAAACAATCCAGAAGTGTGGTAAGGTCATCGGTATGGAATCTGGGATTACCAGATGCTCAGTACTTAATATGAAAAGAGGGAAGAAAGCAGCCTGCAGAGGATTGCGGCTACCACCAGGATAGACCATAGGTGAACCCTGGGTATAGATATTTTATATCTGGGTATAATGATTTTAGAGCTGAATGACATTTTACAGAGAAATGAAAATCAAGGTCAGCGAGGCGTCTCATAAGAGGATGAAAAATAGCCTGAATACCAAAAATTTTATTACCATAATGAATATCTGAGCAGTTGCGGTGGTCAGATATAGTGAATCCATCCTCAAATGGCTTTATTGAATAAGAGAGACAACTACTGTCAATTCATTGATGTAGTCATACCAAATGACATGAATGTTGTGAGTAAAGAGGTTGAAAAAGTCAACACGTACGGAATGTACGTGTATGGAATGCGAGAGGCTAATGTAAAAAGGATATCAGTGGTAATCGAGCATTGGTCTCAATCCCATTGAAACTTCAAGACTTCTTAAGGCAACTAGAAATCCCATGCAAAAAAGCAGCCTTATTGAGCACAGCGCACATCTTAAGCAAAGTATTATCTGTCTGAGGTCGTTGTTGTGACTTGAAAGATGACTAAAGACTCCGATGCATTTTTACTTACACTGTGTTACGAAAGAATAATAATAATAATAATATAATAATATAATAATAATAAATAATAATAATAATAATAATAATAATAATAATATTAATAATAATAATAATAATAATATAATATAATAATAATAATAATAATAATAATATCATCATAATAATAATAATAATAATAATAATAATAATAATAATAATAATAATAATAATAATAATAATAAATACCCTGATGCAGTACCAGACAGTGACTCCCATGGCTTCTGATCTTAACTGATTGGAAGTGTTATCATGTACATTTTTTTGTTTTGGTATAAAAGATGGGCTACAACAAATATTCTGCTCAATACCACAGATTTGCTTGTCAGTTGTTTGATCTTAACCAGTTGACCATGTCCTTTAGTGGCTGACGATATGTGCATCTCTGATCACGAGCAGAAGTAGTGGGGAGTATCATAGCCGTGTGTAGAAAGGAATTCTTAGAGGTTTGGATAATTCACCTCTGGAAACATGAGTGGTTCGTTCAACATCCTTAAACAATCCTTATTCAGGGACATTTTGAATGGGATAGGGTACTCGACCAGAAGAAAATTCTAACTGGGCCCCACCTGCAAGGTCATGCGCTGTTTATCTTGATATGAGATCACCATGTCGCGCACATATGGTTGTGATGCATGCCCCTGGTGTACCCTTATCAGACGGGTAGTCATGATGGGTATACTGGGCTTCGTATATTTTACCCCAGTGTCACTTTGATGGCATGCACTACTCTCTCACTCAATAATAATAGTAATACTCAAGTGCAATACGCAATACAGATCTATACGCAAGACACAGGGTCGAGGCGATTAATACTTTAGTAGTTTCAATATTATTAATTGGTCAATGACCGAAAACTTCGAAAACTGATGACAGTGAATAGAATACATCCACTTAAGGCAGATGTAGAACGTTTTTACTTGCCAAGAAAAGAGGGTGGCCGTGGACTTTTACAGTTTGAATTGTCACTAAAGATTTCCACAATTGGCCGAAACACGTATCTGAAAAATTCTGATGACTGGGTGGTAAAACTTGTCTTAAAGTACGAAAACAAGAAACCCAGTAACAACTCACTAACAAGTCAGGCAAGGAAATACATAAATGAATTCCAAATGCAACAAGTCCCGGAATTAGATGTACTGGAAACAAGCAAAGAAAAATCTAAACCTATGAAAAACCATGCTGTAACTGCTACCTTAGATATTCTCATTGATAAATGGCAAGAAAAACCTCTCAATGGAAAATACCCTAAAAGACTTAATAATACTGACGTTGACAAAACGCTTACCCATCAATGGTTAACATCTTCTGGCTTAAAATCAATGAGAGAAGGGTTTATCATAGCAGCCAAGGATTAATGCCTACCTACAAGAAGGTACTAAGATAACATCTTAAAGAACGGCAGCAGCCCAACATATCGTGTATGCAAACAACAAGCAGAAAACATTGATCATGTTGTCGCCATGTGCAGCCTTCTTGCAGCCACAGAATATCTCAACAGGCATGATTGAGCGACACAGTATATTCACTGAGTAATGTGAAAGAACTGGACCTGCTTCATGAAAAGACTGGTGGGAACACAAACTACCTCTAGTGCTTGAAAATGATCACATCTCACCTCTTTAGAACGTTACTGTTCAAACAAGCAGAAACGTATGAAAAAAACCATGCTTAGATATTCTCACAGATAAATGGCAAGAAAAACATATCCTTCTCTACTCAAAGTAGAACCTAAAAGAACCCCTTCTTTTAGGTTCACTTTCTAAATAGCATAGAATCTCTATCCTGTTTTCTTCGCTAGCTCACTTCCTCCTCCTGACTTTATTGTTGCTGATGCTGTATTGGGATAACAGCTGTGGTCAGTCTGCAAATAGGCCAGACATTACATTAAAGGATTTCAGACAAAAAATGCCTCTTCTTCGGTATGACTGTCCCAATCGACATAGAAGTATCTGTAAAGACCTACCAAAAACTGAACAAATATAAAGATTTTGAAATACAAATTGGTAAAATGTGGAACCTGAAAGCTAGAACAATATCTGGTGTCATTGAATGATAGCAAAAGGGGCTGATCGATCCCTATTTCACATATCAAGAAATCCAAAAATGGAAGAAATGTAAAAAGAATAGTGCTCATGGGAACTACGCATAACCTACGAAAAATACTGTCTATGTAATTCCAAAAACATTTTATTCCGTGGACATTATCAAAAGTACTTTTAAATGTACATGATAGCAAAAACACCTCTAACTGAGACTTGAAATCAGCTTGTACTAATACAAAGCAAATGCGACTCATGATAGCAACAACAACAACAACAACATAATAATAATATAAAAATAAAACTACTGAAAATGATGATGATGATAATAATAATAATAATAATAATAATAATAATAATAATAATAATAATAATAATAATAATAATAATAATAATCACAAATCTCAACCACCTATACTATGCATCCGCGAAAATCTCTACGATCCTATGTGGTGTAAAGATTAGAAAACGGCAATACTCCCACAAAAAGCCTTCTTGGCAAGAGCGATTGCAACAACAAATTAAACTATTTAGATCTGACATTGAATATTTGAAAAACCTTAAGGTTCACAAGACTACCAAACCTACAAAAACCCAAAAATTACTAAAAAAATAAAATATGAAAACTATACTTGATATTGATACCACCATATAAACCATCAAACAAAAGGTATCTGCCAAAGCTACCCGCATAGCGAGGTATGAAAAGTGTGTTAGATTTTTCAAGGACAACAACATGTTAAAAAATAACCCCAATATTTTTACAGGAAGGTAGGAAAAACAGCGTATACTGCAAGGTCTGTACCATCAAAAGAAGAAGTGCAGAGATTTTGGAATAAAATTTGGGCAGAAGAAAAAACACACAACGAAAAGGCCCCCTGAATTGACAGAATATCTACAGAACTGGACCCCTAAGAAGAGCAAAAGTGAGATGGTGTCAAGGTAGAAGATATAAGATCTGCTCTCAGGAGGTCAAGCAAATGGAAGTCTCCAGGAAATGATAAAATTCCTAACTTCTGGTTGAATGCCTTCCCAGAGAGCCATGAACTGCTAACAGAACTGTACAATGATGTTTTGCAACACCCTAGTAGGATGCCTCCTTGGCTAGTTAATGGGTTAACATTTCTGCTTCCAAAAAGTGAGGAAACAAATGAACCAAAAAACTATAGACCCATAACCTGCTTAACAACTATGTATAAAACGCTAACATCTGTCCTGACGGAATATACTTATAGTTTTTTAACAGACAGCAGCATATTCCCTAATGAACAGAAAGGATGTAAACGTGAATCCTACGGCTGTAAAGATCAACTACTCATCAATAAGATGATCTTAGAAGATTGTCACAAACGACACAGACTATAAAAAGGCTTTTGATAGCCTACCACATAGGTGGATTAGGAAATGCCTGGAAATGTATAAAATTGCACCTACTCTGCGAAACTTTTCACTGTAAGTATGAGATCATAGAGAACCACACTAACTCTTTACAGTGACAATGAATCCCTAAATGCTGGTAATGTAAAAATTTCGTGTGGCATTTTCCAGGTGACTCACTGTCACCACTCCTCTTTTGTTTAGCCTTAATACCTCTCTCAAAACAGCTCAATGACGCGCAGTACGGGTATAAAATGTTTGATAAATATATAAATCAACTCATTTACATGGGTGATTTAAAGCTTTTTGCAAAAAATGACCAACAACCCAAGGGCTTACTAGCGATAGTCAAACAATTCAGTGACGACATCAGAATGCAATTCAGCCTCGATAAATGTGCAAAAGCTACCTTTATCAAAGGAAAAATGACAGAAACATCTAACGTTAACCTTGACCAGCAGAATGTCATAAAATAGTTAGACCCAACGGAGAGCTACAAGTACCTAGGGGTAATTGAAGGGAACGGAATAAGGCATTCAGAGATGAAGGAAAGGATCAGGAGAGAATGTTATCGAAGAGTGAGAGCAAGACAGAGCTGAATGCAAGAAACAGGATCGAAGAGATCAATGGATTAGCCATACCAGCCGTGACTTACAGTTTCAATATCGTTAACTGGTCAATTACTGAAATATGTCAGCTCGACAGAAAAATAAGAAAACTGTTGACAATGCATAGAATGCCCCACCCTAAGGCAGATATAGAACGACTTTATCTGCCAAGAAAAGAGGGAGGCCGTGGTCTTCTGCAACTGGCAATAACAATGGAGATTGCTACAATTGGCCAAGACACCCACCTGAAAAAGTCTGAGGACTGGATTTTAAAACTTGTCTCGAAACATGAAAACAAGAAAGCATCATACTAAGTAACGAAACAGGCAAAGGAATATCTAAGTGAATTCCGAATACAACAAATTTTGGAATTAGAGATAGACATACAAGAAACAAGCACAGAAAAAGCTAAGCGCATGAAAACCCGTGCCAAAACAGCGGCCTTAGATATTCTGAATAATAAATGACAAGAAAAACCTCTCTATGGCAAATACCCAAAGAGAGGCGAATAATGCAGATATTGACAAAGCCCTGACCCATCAATGGCTAATGGCCTCTGGCTTACAATCTGAAACAGAAGGGTTTATCATAGCAGCTCAAGATCAATGCCTACCAACAAGAAACTACCAGGCCAACAAATTAAAGAACGGCAGTAGTCCAACATGTCGTGTATGCCGACAACAAAATGAAACCATTGATCATGTTGTCTCCAAATGCAGTCTTCTAGCGCCTACAAAGTACCTCAACAGGCATGATAGAGCTGCACAATATATTCACTGGGTAATTTGAAAAAACCTGGATTTGCCCCATGATAAAAACTGGTGGGAACACAATCCACCTCCAGTACTTGAAAATGACCACATCTCACTCCTCTGGAACTTCCCCATTCAAACTGACAGAAAGATAGATGCAAATAGGCCAGACATCATATTGAAAGACTGCAGACAAAGAACATGCCTCCTCATTGATATGACTGTCCCAATCGATATAAACGTATCTGTCAAGACCTACCAAAAACTGAGCAAATATAAAGATCTTGAAATAGAAATCAGCAAAATGTGGAAGCTGAAGACTAAAACAATACCTGTTGTCATATGCGCCCTGTGAATGACAGCGAAAGGGGCTAACTCAGATACCAGGAAACCCCAAAATGGCAGAAATTCAAAAGATAGTGCTCATGGGAATATCCTACGCAAAATACTCTCTATGTAATCCCAAGGTTTAAAACAAACTTTTTAAAAAAATTTATTTATTAGACATTCACTAGTACAACACCAAAAAAACCCCAAATATATGGCACACTAGGAATAACAACAACGTGAACTTCCAACCTGTTGTCTCTTGAGGTCTCTGGGTGAGACTTGGAGCCAACTTGTACAGACATAAAGCAAAAGTCAAACATAGAATAATAATAATAATAATTATGATAATAATAATAGCAGCTGTGATGACAATGTTGACGAACATTACCTTCCCTCAGTTGAGAGTCAAGAGTTTTCCGAGAAACCCTGGTATAACACCGTGAATGAGGCTCGACCTTTAAGGGAAGGCCTATCGCTCGGACGTGGTTCAGTAAAGATGCAGTCTGACCACAGCTGTTATCCTAATACAGCATCAGCAATTAATAGAGTCAGGAGGAGGAAGTGAGCCAGCGAAGAAAACAGGATAAAGATTCAATGCTATTTAGAAAGTGAACCTAAAAAAGGGTTTCTTTTAGGTTCTACTTTGAGTAGAGAAGGATATGTTTAAAGTGAATGAGCAGAGACTAGTAGAGCAAGTTAATGCTATTGGGAGAAGAAAGTGGATGAGAGAATTTGAGGTGGAAGAGATCACAAGAGAACTGGGGAAAGAAAGACTAGGCAGTAGAAAAGACAAACAACAACATAACAAATACAGTTCAAACAGAAGGAGTATCTAAAGGGTAAAATAATAATTACAATGCCAATAATGAAAGGACAGTAGGCATAAGGGATTTAAGCGATTTAAGTGAGGAAGATCAGAAGATTATAGATGAGCTGAAGGAAACAATGAGTAAATAAGAAAAAGATTGCCAGCATTAAAAGGTGCCAACAAAAGGAACCTACTAGATATGACTAGAAAAGTAGTTTCTGTTATTAGTAGGATAGATACTATAAATATAGGTGACACTAACTTATGGATCTATGCAGGAAGTGTAGTAGGTACTACAAGATTAGACATTCCTCAAGGAAAGATTACAAAAGAACTATTCAAAATATAGTGAAGAATTTAAGACAAGATCTGAGTAGAATAGAAGCCTGGAAAACAAACAAGTTAGGAAACACAAAATTTGAATGTTCTCTTGAGAAAGATACTTAGTCAAAGAGAAGTGATTTGTGATAATCACGGAGGAGTTGGAACAGCGTATCATAGCTGTAGTAGGTAAGCTTTCCAAATATCAGAAAAGAATAGATCAGTATCAACAGAATAGATTGTTCCAGACAGACCATAGGAGATTTTATAGTCAAATAAATAATGAAGAAGAAAGTACTGAAGATGCAGAAGTAGCTAGAAATTTCTGGAATAATATTTGGGATAAGCCTATCTTATG
>NC_042997.1:71027975-71035475 GCF_006345805.1 Octopus sinensis
AATTTTCCTTATTCTTTTTCCCTTAACGTGATTTCCTACTCATATACCACCACCCCTAATCCTGCATTCCAAATCACAACTATTCCAATCTTCTCTCGATGAGCGGAACCGAACTTATTGTGATGACTCCATGTCACTGGTCAACGGTTACATACCCATGTGCTTTTGCACATTTCACTCTTGGTTGCTTGAAACAGCTGTCGAGTTAAGAAATTACGTATTTCATTATCTTATTTTCTAATTTTAATTCATATATTTTCGTGCTTCGTGTAAGCAAATTTATATCATTACTACCACCACATCAACTCCATCTGGATTCCACTTTGAGATATTCTTGACTGAAAAATGAGGAAGTTAAGTAAGTTTAGATAATTTTGAGAACTACAATGTGTTTTCTATACAGAGCAGGCTCAATTTACATCTATTCTGTATGTGTGTGCGTGTATATATATATATATATATATATATATATATATATATACACGCACACATACATACATACGTACATATATACATACATATGTACATACATACATACATACATACATGCATACATACATACATATATATTTTTTGTTTTACTTGTTTTAATCATTTGACTGCGGCCATGCTGGAGCACGCCTTTAGTCGAACAAATCGACCCCAGGACTTATTTTTTGCAAGCCTAATACTTATTCTGTCGGTCACTTTTGCCGAACCGCTAAGATACGGGGACATAAACACACCAGCATCGGTTGTCAAGTGATATTGGGGGGACAAACACAGACACACAAACATATACACACATATACATACATATATATATATATATATAAATCTATACGACGGGCTTCTTTCGGTTTCTGTCTACCAAATCCACTCACTCGTCTTTGGTCGGCCCTAGGCTATAGTAGAAGAAACTTGCCCAAGGAGCCACGCAGTGGGTCTGAACAGGGAACCATGTGGTTGGTAAGCAAGCTATTTACGACACAGCCACTCCTATTCATCCAAAGTTATATTTTTCCCATATGAAAATATAATACTCAGGTCATATGAATTTAATATTTACTTAATATTTACTGAGTATTAATTGAAACAGCTGTTAGGGATGCTGATTAATTTACTGTTAATAATATACAATTATTAACTTCCCAATATCCATTTTCTTTTTCTTCTTTTATATAAATATATATATATATATATATATATATATTATATATATATATATATAAATACATACATATATATATATATATATATATATATATATATATTACATGTATATATGCACACACACACATATATATACGTATGTATGCATGTATATATATATATATAATATATATATATATATATACATGCATACATACGTACGTACATACATACGTACATACATACATATATTCACTAAGGCGGTGAGATTCCAGAATTCCAAGCCCACCGTGCAAAAGGCTTAGCGTCCTGCTGAGGTTGATATTGCCTTTTCATCCTTACGAAGTCGATAAAATGAGTACCAATTGAACAGTGGGATGGAGGTGATCGATTTACTCCTCCCTTAAAATTGCTGGCCTTGTACCAAAATTTCAAAAAAGCAGAAGTTTTAGCAAAAAGATTTATAATATATGTTGTCTCTGTACGTGTGAACTTTTGCGTGCATGTGTATACCAAGATTTCTATATCACTTTTTGTAGGTACTTATCCAGACTGTTGCCATCGTAGCAAAGCTAAAGCACGCAAAACAAAGCCGCTTGGCACAGATTGACCTCGAGCTCTGCTATGCATGCGCACTAAGTTTCAACTTTCTAGTTCACTTCCCCTGTTTGCAGGAAGGAAGGTGTGTAGCGTGCATTCGTCACATTGACCATACAGAGAAAGTTCAGCAGACATTCTGCATCAAATTTCTCTCTCTCTCTTTATATGTATATATATATATATATATATGTGTGTGTGTGTGTGTGTGTGTGTGTAAAAAGGTTTGAATTATATTTCGTCCTTTAATTTGGATTTCTAATAACGGTTCTTCGTGTTTTGCTGGTAGCTTACAAGCATAAGTTTGAAAATATAAAAATAATATTAGTATATGATGTGTTATGTGAATTTAGGGAAAGGTATCCCATATAACTCAACAAATTTGTTTAAAGTGGAGAACAGAAGTTAAAATTTGAAAGACTTTTAATACATGCATACGACCGTTTCAAACAGCGATAATAAAACATGTAAATTCATTGTAGAATAATTAAATTAATTTGATTAAATTAAATTAATTATATATCACTGTTCTCCTCAGTGCAAGAAGTATAAGCAAAATATTATTATTACAGGAAACTTGATACGGGAAATAGCAAAGAATAATTTCGGATATACATAGTTATCCTTATGAAAATTACGAGCATCATGATAAAGAATGTGAGTCTACTTATGTATAAACCAAAACTAAGGCAACTAAGGGTTATCTGAAAATATAAGTGAAAAAGGTTTTATGAGACGTTCCCTCTATAGAAGACTAAGGAGGTAAGTAATTCAAACTCCAAATAAGTCATGTATGAAGGGAAGATTTATAAAAATGTCCAATGGAAAATTATAGTTATGTTTGAATTAGGATATGACTTGATAGTTATAAGCAATAGGTATGGCATGTATTTAAAAACGTGCGTGAGAACGAAATTAAACTAGTGAATCTAATATATAGGAGGCTGCTAGAATGCAATGAAATAATTACTAGGGGTAGAAGTGCTTAAAGAGCTAGGTAAAAGTGGGTTCTGTTAGTGTAAGAACTAATATTCATTTGTATCTTTTTAATATAAGGTAAAAACAATACAAAATAGGAAATTAGTTGTTAATATTACAGATTTAGATAGTAAATACTTGCTGTGGCTATAAACATGAAAAAGTACGTTCAGAGGTTTAATTCGATGTAGTAAATTGAAAATAACAATGTAGAGGAGATAATATATCTGGGAAAAGAAGGGTAGAAAAACTTTCTATTATAAGTATCGCTATGAAATACATTGACTATGTTTAGGTATAAATAGAAGTATGAGTTAAGAAGCTAGCTCGGCATAAGGTGAGAGAGAAGTATATAGTAATATTATGTAAGTAATAATTATTCAAGTAATAGGTTATTGTGCATTATGAATATAAGAAAACAAAATGTTTTATGAGTAGTAGGTGCACATAAGTATACAGAATATACAAAATAATTCATACATAATGTCATATAAAACAATGTTATAAGAGAAAAAAATTAGTGTATACTAATACATTAGTAAAGGACATATCTGCAAAATAGAATACATAGATGTAGGTATTCTAGTTTTACAAGTTGTTTTATTAAAGGGTGTACATGAAGGAAAAAACACCGCAAAAAATAAATAATTATACTCGTACCGGTGAAAAGAGAAATAAAAAAGCGAAACGGATATAGTTATAATTATAATTACCCACACATATGAAAATGTTATTATATGTTATTATATATATATATATGTGTGTGTGTGTGTGTGTGTTGTGTGTGTGTGTGTGTGTGTGTGTGTGTGTGTGTGTGTGTGTGTGTTCAACATACTTATATGTACACACGTTCATATTAAAAATACATATTAGTGGTAACATATAGTTAAGAGGCACACAATAGTAATAGTAATAATAATAATAATAATAATAATAATAGATATGCACACAATGATAAATAGGATCTATATCTAAAAATGCGCACATTGTTGCAGGCAATTTGGACATCAAGAAGTATTATATGTGTTTGCATACATAAGCTGTAAAATATAATTAAATATCAGGTAGATTGGCAAGTAATATAAAACATTATTAATTAAAATAGGTAAGTGGTGTGAGTTTTTGTTAAGTACATATTTATGCAAATAAAATAAATTATAAAGGAGATAGGTATATTATATACTAAGGAAAGAGTTGAGGCGCAATGGCCCAGTGGTTAGGGGTGCGGACTCGCGGTCATAGGATTGCGGTTTCGATTCCCAGACCGGGCGTTGTGAGTGTTTATTGAGCGAAAAGACCTAAAAAAGCTCCACAAGGGGATGGTGGTGATCCCTGCTGTACTCTTTCACCACAACTTTCTCTCATTCTTACTTCCTGTTTCTGTTGTACCTGTATTTCAAGGGGCCGGCCTTGTCACTCTCTGTGTCTGTGTATATTCAGTGCTCAGCCATTTACACGTTAATTTCACGAGCAGGCTGTTCCGTTGATTCGGATAAACCGGAACCCTCATCGTCGTAACCGACGGAGTGCTTTCTCTTACTAAGGAAAGATATAAATATATATTGAAAGAAAGGGAGGTGTAGGGAGATTTGGAGAAAAGTTTAGCCCAAGATAAGGTAGGTCATGTAATTATTATAGAGGAGAGTTGAATAATGAATATATATACCAATATAGTGTAAGATAAAGTGATGTGCGGAGGATGTGATGATTAATAATCGAATTCCATAGAAAGAGTTAATATATAGAGATACTTTTAAAAAGATAGAGATATTAGGAAAAAAGGAAATGTTATTAAAAAAGTAAAGTAAGGGGCGAGTATTATTTAAAATTAATAAAAATGAATTTGGTCCTGTGTTTACGAGAAAATACTTTTTCATCCCTGGAGTTAACTAAATGCCCATTAATTCTCATTATATCGTAGCTTTTTTCCAAACATAACCGACAAATTTTGTTATTGTATCTGTAAGATGGGACAGAAGATAGGAGTTTCCAAGATATTGAGTAATCGATATTGCTTCTTTTGAGTTACCAAATGTTTTCAGATAGACCTGTGTTATTCTCTTTTCTAGCATCATTAAAGGAAGGAGTTATGAGTAATAATGATTGCTTGATATACTATTTCTTTCATTTTACAATTTCTATCTACTTCACAAGTATTTGGGTTGCTGCAATCACAAGTTAAATTATTGGGTGATACTATGTTATGTCTACATTTATTAGGGATAATGGAGTTTGGGTTATTGTCATAATAGTAGTTGTTAGTTATAAAATTATTGGAGTTGCTATGTATACTGGATGAAGCTTTTTTAATTATAGAATAGGTCCAGTTTCTTATTGTTAAGAGAAGAGATTATTCTAAAAAGGTTTGGAGCGACCGAAAATCCAAATCTGAATTTTTTGTTATTAAATATTTTTGCATATTTGGAGTTTATAAAGTTTTATGAATTATATTTCTCATAGATCTAATAAAATTCGATTTTGGTTGTTTGGCAAACGGTATTATGATCCAAGTAGTATCATTGTTGTTTTTCTTATTAGAGTGATGGGTTATGTTTTGGAGTCATCTATTCTTACACATGGCATTGATTTCTGTTTATTCTATTTTATTTCTATCGATATCAATATGATATCTGTGGTTATATGTATTGGTTTCATGTTCTCATTTTTATCTATAATTCAGTGTTTTTTGTGTTTGTTGTCAGTATTCTTGTTTTTTATATATTATTATTAGTGATTTGTGAATTCCAAAAAATAATATTATTTTTTCTTTTAGTAAAGTTTTGGTTATTGTGCTCGTATCAATTAAGTTTATTAGCATGTTTATTGTGGTTGTGAATTCTGTATCTATCGCTAATGTGTGTTGATGATTATTATTGTGAGTTTTTATTTGTTTGTCGAGGTGTACTAATTCATCAGTTAACTTATATTCACTAATATTGTCTATGTTGTTCATATCAAGATAAATTTTGGTGTTATTAGTATTGATACTGTCGTTTTTATTGTAATTCAATTCATATTTATATCCTGCCTTCTTAAATGCTAGATTATCGTAGTATTTATGTTTGTTAAAAATATTTTCGTTAGATGATAATAGATTGATTCTTCTTTCTATGTTAGTGGTCAGGTTTTTTTATAATGTTATAAGGATGTTTACTTTGAGCGTTTATGTATGTGATATTGTTATTAGGTTAATGGTAAGGCTGATAGGAGGAAGTATTAAGATTAAAATTAACGTCTAGGGAATTCACAGAGTTGTTATCTTTTTCAATAGTAATGGATAGTCTTTGGTTTTTGAAGAAATTGTGTAGTCTTTTTTTGTAGAGTTCGAGTTTTCTGTTGGAGTTTTTTATATGCATGTATAAGGCGTGGTTGTGTGGCAAAAAGCTTGCTTCCTAACTAACATAGTTCCGGGTTCACTCCCACTGCGTGGCACCTCGGGCAAGTGTCTTCTACTATAGCCTCGGGTCGACTAAAGCCTTGTGAGAGGATTTGGTAGACGGAAACTGAAATAAGCCCGTCGTATCTATTTATATATATATGAGTGTATGTGTTATTTGTGTGTTTATGTTTTCCCCACCATTGCTTGACAACCGATGTTGGTGTGTTTACGTCCCCGTAACTTAACGGCTATATACCCTATGGCAATATATTAAAACAGCCGAATTTGAAGTAGCATTTACAAAAAGATATGCTCGCAGTGAATAGAAAGTTATAGAAAGTTATAAAACACAGTGTCCAAAATCGCAAGTAGAAGCAACTTTTGTATTAAATATACCATATTACAATCTTCTTTTACATGTCATAAAAAAATTTTACTTAAGGATTTACTTACATATACAGATATAATTACGCTACAATTCTTGCAATAACGATGTATACGAATGTAGATACATTCATATGTACATATACATACATACAAACATACACATATATATGTGTGTGTATATATATATACATACATATATGCATATATATATGTATGCACGTATATGTATGTATATATATATATCTATATATATGTACACATGTATTTATATACGTGCATATACATACATATATATATACGTACATACATACACACACACGCATATATATATATACACATATATATAATCATAAATACATGAATACAGGCACATACATTTATAAATATGTGTACATATATTTAAAACCGATAATACATATACATACAGACAATTGATCCATGTACACACGATGATGCATATGTATAGGGAAACTATTTGCATATTCAATCATTATATGTGGCGAAACCGCCAGAGGAAATCAATAATTTTTCAAAAATTTGACTTAGTTCTGATTCGATCACCATTGGTTGTTACATCACATAACTTCAGCAGCAGCGGTGGCAGCAGCAGCAGCCGCAGCAGCAGTAGCAGCAGCAGCAGCAGTAGTAATAGTAGTAGAAGTAGTAGTAGTAGTAGTAGTAGTAGTAGTAGTAGTAGTAGTAGTAGTAGTAGTAGTAGTAACGCAAAAATGTCAGATTTTACTCCACATTTTTGCAAATAGATATTTCGCATGCTCAGTCCAATTAAAATATTCTTGAAAGCAAGCGTGTCTCCACAAATGGGAATTTTAACAGAAATCAATTTGAATGTGGGTTTTGTCTGTGGGGGTGCGAATGTTTGCTTTCTGAATGTGTGTATATGTGTATATACATATTTATTTATCTATATATATAAGATATACAGGTGCGTCTACATGTATGATTGTGTATATCAATGTATGTATGTATATGTATATAATTTATTAATCAGGCAATGAAGTTTCAATATC
>NC_042997.1:71037975-71057975 GCF_006345805.1 Octopus sinensis
GGCTCTGGTCGGCCGGAGGCTATAGTAGAAGACACTTGCCCAAGGTGCAACGCAGTGGGAATGAACCCGGAACCATGTGGCTGGTAAGCAAGCTACTTACCACACTGTGCAATATAGTGTGCATATAGTCCTGTTGATCTAAAAACCGGACGATTCATAGTCAAAAGCATCTCGAGATCCCCTTATATGTACTCGCCTAGGACCCCTTTTATGTGTAAATCTGACCGAATTTTTCTTTTTAGAGTTTGGCGAAACTACTTAATTAAACCAATTAACAAGAGGAATATGACCGTCACGGTTAATATCCAGTACTTTTCGCTTACTCCACTACGATTGCTTTTTCTGACGAGCAAGTACGTTTATTCATTCATTCATTCATACATACATACATACATACATACATACATACATACATATATACAATGTAAGCACAACAAACCTGATATAATGATTTGGGATAGAGAAGAGAAACTGCACAGTTGTGGAAATTAGCTGCCCATCTTCATGAAGCTGAAGTTCAGTGAAAAAGGGAATACCTACGCTGAACTATTGAGAAATCTGCAGTTACTCTATCCAGATCCAGATTACAAGTTCAGGTTTATACCTGTAATTATTGGGGCACTGGGATATGAAACATACTGCCTAAATACTAATCATGATAAATTAGGCTTCTCAAAACCAGAAAGGAGAAAGCTGGTTCGAAGACTACGGATCCAATCGATCACTGGAACTGTAAAAATCTGTAAACTTTTCCAGTAGTTTATCACTTAGATATATATGACCATGTCTAGATATGCAACTATATCCATGAGAATACATGCAAAATACAAAACATACAAAACTGCACATATACACACAGACATAATACATACATACATACATACATACATACATACATACATACATACATACATACATACATACATACATACATACATACATACATACATACATACCCTGTTGTTGCTGTTAAAATTTCAATGAAGGAGCTTTGGATCTAGGTTAGAAACCAGATCTGTCTCTATTGGCAAGAAATCTTGATATAAAACTGAGTAATGACACATACAAAGATTCATACATATACATGTACATGCATTCATTCAAAGATTCATATATATATACATACATACATTCAGTCAGTCATTCAAAGATACATACGTACATACATACATACATACATGCACACGCACACTTACATACGCGTCCACACACACATAGTTATACCGTGATGCGCAACTTCTCTTCGTCTTCAACCATCTCTGCGTTCCCGCCTATCTTTCTTGTCTTTCCCGTTCTTTTCTAATCTTATTCTCTTTCTCTCCCTTGTTTCTCTATCTCCCTCTTCTCTCATTGCATATTTTCCTGAATGTCTCTTCCATTCCTTTTTAACTCTTTCATAAACTCTCTACTTTTCAAATCCCCGTTTCCATGCTAATCTTTCTATCTCCCTGTGGCCCACTATTTCTAACACCTCCCATGGTTATTCCTCCGCTTCCCCTTCCAGTCTCAAACACACAACTAAAAAGCACTAACATGTACCAAATTTCTCCAACGCATTTTCTTTCCCTTTAATCAGTTAGGATTTTCCTTGCCCTCGGGTCATTTCAACATCGCCCAGTTAAATCTGGTTCGTACCTTTGAGTCTTATTTAGTTGTTTAAATATATTCATTTTTCCTATTTATCTTTAATATATTTATTCATTTATTTCTTTTTACTGGTTTGTTTTGGCTTTCAGATTCTATTTTATTTTTCGGGTTACATATTTTTATTCCATTTTATTTTTCTTCTTTCATTATCCTTCAGTAAAATAGTTTACTACTGCTGCCAAAACATTTGCACTCTGGCATCAGCAGAAAGAGAGTCAGTCGCAGGCGACATCTGCAATCCATTGAAAGACTTCCCACTTGTCTGGTTTCATAAACCAATTCCAATACTTTTTCTTCCATTTTTTTTTCTATTTTTTCTCAAGATAGCATTTTCAGACAGAACGTAGATTAGCGACCAAAGATAGTTTACATTTTCTCGTCTGTGCTTATGCATTTCTGAATTTTAGGGGTCAATGAAATACATTGAAGCATATACCTGAGATCATACTTTCAACTTATACTTTTAACTATGTAAATGTAAGGATTATAAAATATTTACTATAGTCTGACGGCAAATAACATCAGTCAAGAAAACACTAATTATAGTATTATTTTGAACATATAGAACATTTTTTTTATTATCGTTGTCGATGTTTGGCGCCAGATCAACCATGATGAAACCATTCTAATAGGAATTTCAACTGTGACCATATTGTCTATTCATTTTTCAAGAATTATTTCCATCGTACAGCATAATCAGAAATATTTGGCTACTATTCCTAGCAGTCTGAATGATTTATTTTGGTGTGGGTTAACGTCAACATGTCATGTGACTATTAAAAATGAGTCTGTCACAAACAAAATAGTTATAATGAATTGTATGTCCTCCGTATATTCAGAATTGCGGACTGTACAACTTCATGGCCTAATTCAAAAGCAACACTATTTTTTTAAAATTGAGATCAACAACTGTGAATGTTATATTCCATGACCTTTGGCAGTGAATATACATTTGAAACTAACAGCCCTGTAAAAGTAAGGCTAAATAAAGATCATACAGGTGTGATCCGTGAGATGGGAAAATTAAACAAGACCGATAATTTGTGGAGGTCAAAGGAAAGACATAGAGCAAAGTCGAACATTGGAAAGTGAGACGACTGACAGAATCAGAGCATACACTGGGTTTCGGAAGGTTAATCATTAGTGGTGAAATACATATGAGAGCCTTCAAATTAGAAAAAAAAATGTTTGGTTTAAATTTCCTACCTTCCATAAGCTAATTGTTCTACATGACAATAAGATTGAGAATATAAGTGTTAAGTGTAGATTACTTTGGAGGTATTGAAATATTTGGGTCAGTCAGTCTATCTATCTATCTATCTATCTATCTATCTATCTATCTATCTATCTATCTATCTATCTATCTATCTATCTATCTCTCTATCTATCTATCTATCTATACCAGCCTCCCCTCTTCACGCCACCGATGTTATCCAAGGGAAAGGTAAAAGCCGATACAGCTTGGCACCAGTGACGTCGCAGCTCATTTATTATCGTGCAAGGGGCTGTACACGTGTACCCCTAACGTAGTTCTCGGGGAGATTCATCGTGACAAAGATTGTGACAAGGCTGTTAATATGTTTGCATCCCCTTTGAAATACAGGTGTATATATATATATATATATATATATATATATATGTTCTTTAATTTCGTTTACGGAAACCGTTTGAATATGCATATAAAAATACCTATAATATTATGTCAGCTACAACTTAATGATGCCAATTGGCAATACTAATTTTTTTTGGGGGGGTTGTACTGAGCTGGGCTCATATAATGTAGGGTAAATATAGTAATAACAAGAATCTTTGGATGAAAATTGTACATATTTTAATGCATCGCTAGGCACGTTTCCATAACATAAATGTTTCTTAAGATCATAGTCCGTATCCCAGGACTGATTACAGTGCAGTCCGTAGTATCCATAGACATCGGATAGATCATGTTCATGTATTCATTTCTTTATATATATACATTGGTTAAAGCGGAACGAGGAAGATGCGTCGCCAGGACGAGTGGTATATGAGTATACCACTGGAATGGGCAATCTACTGCCATGAATTTAACAGAGATTTCGATTTCAAATTTTCAGAACATTACTGAAAAAGGCCAGTAGGTTCAGTAGCCGAAACCTTGAAACTGTAATAACCAAGATGAGGACACTGGTTTAGATATATGTTTCGAGACAGATTCTTGACCTTACCATCACTGATGAGGTCATCAGTAATTGTGCGGCCAAGAATTCGTGTGAGCCTACAAAATATTGTTGAATCTGGGTAAGAAGTAAAGAAAACATTAAACTTTAAGTTGCTGATACTGCTAATACCAGAATGGCACATAAAACTCATTTCCTGCTACCACGCATTCACCAATATAGTACAATCAAATATTTACAGTCTATTCTGATGGTGCTAATTCAACTGTTACATCTCTTCTAAGGCAGCACTCCACGCACACCCAGCACTCCACCCTCACATCCAATGTACCCCCTCACTTTGCCCTGTAGCTGAACACCCCAAACCCGCAATAAACATTTTACTACCTTTTTATTTTCATTCACAATCGCGGGAAAACTTATTTCATGCATACATGTACAGCAGTAATTGCCAATTATTTCGTTAAATATTGAAAATCAATTGTAAAAAATATAAGCGTATCTCACAGGGGAAACTAAAAAACTAGAATTAAGATTTAAACTTAATAATTCAGAAACAATATTAAAAAATTTCACTACCTTATTTTATTAATCAAACCTGTGTTGAACAGAATTATAAGTAACATTTATCGAACACTTGGTGCTTTTTCTACACGCGTAGTTTATTTTTCTTGAAATTCACGATATATCTATACGTCTTTTGAGGCATAACGTTTCTGAGTAAATTTATTTTGTAGAGTATGATAACGTTACGCAGTTTGTATCTCATTTTTTCTTAGGCGAGAGTCATATAATATATGTTTCGTTTGATAAAATACGTTCATTTCATGTTACAAAAAGATGCACCTCATCCAGTTATATTTATATTATCAAAAACCGATCTACACATAGGGATGAGTTAGATAAAACATAATATTAATACCTCTATGACTATTTATTTAAGAGTTATCTCGCAAAAAGTGAACAGGGATGTCTAACGGTATAGTGAGATACATGCGGTTAATTAAGTAGTTATTTGACAGAATCGTTGAACATCAGTTAAGATTCTGGTTTACTAAGACTGTACTGCTATTCCAATATCCAAGGAGACAAATTCACTAAGAGGCACGTGTGCTACAAAATGACGCTCCCCACTAGTAAAATATAAGTTTTCGCATATATTTCAATTGACACAACTATACATGCAATCAGAACTCAAGGTTTAGCTTAATTCTTTAAAAAAATCCATTTACGTGTCTAAAATATATGAACGTTACATTATCTGTTTCCTATAATACCAAATCAATAGAGGATTTTATTTTCGCCAAAAAGTTTTGACTTTTAATTATTAGTTCACATCTGATGTTACAGCCCCTTCTCTTGATTAAGCTAGACATTAATTAAAAAATATTTATAGAAACAGATTTCGATTACCATTTGAAGCTACATCACTTATACATATATTTCCATTGAGGAACAATTAATAAATATTGAAACAACCAAGTTCTCCATAGGGATCTCTGAACTTGCCGAAAACAGCAACGCAAATTTCCTTAAGGAGTTAAGGCACAACAGTTGAAATTGGCACTCCATCGGTTACGACAACTGCTCTAGTTGATCCGGCCAACGGAACAGCCTGCCCATGAAATTAACGTGCAAGTGCTTGAGTACTATGCGGGCACGCGTACCTTTAACGTAGCTATCATGGAGATTCAGCGTGAAACAGAATGTAACAAGTCGTGTCGTTCAAAATACAGGTACTACTCTATTTTGTCAGCAGAGTGGACTGACGTAACCCTAACCCTTGCTCAAGGACTTAA
The DNA here is from genome assembly GCF_006345805.1 of Octopus sinensis. Lineage (NCBI taxonomy): Eukaryota > Metazoa > Mollusca > Cephalopoda > Octopoda > Octopodidae > Octopus > Octopus sinensis. The sequence goes on from NC_042997.1 coordinate 71,043,578, forward strand.
CGCACAGCAGAGAATCGAACTTCCGGCATTATGATCGTGAAGCGAATGCCCTATACATACTACACGCATTCACAGCACATCAATTAAAGTAGTTCTGGATATGCATGAAAGAAAGAAAAGGAAAAGGAAAAAGGAGGATTAACACTGCTGGAATTTTTCTGATGACAGATCGGTCCTAATATCAAACCTGGCGTGATCGACTACGGGCGAACCTAATGTAAGCTACGACCACCGTCACTACCATCATTTTAAAAGTAGCAACCAAGAACAGCAACACAACCACAACAGCATATAAACTCTATATGTTTAGAGACAAGGAACCAACAATCTGTCCCATGCAATTCTATAATATACAGAAAATTTCTCTAATTTTAATAAATCTCCGAACAAGATACAAACAGTAACCGCACTTAGGTTTTCGAGGGAGGATGACCTCCCTTTGCAAATAACACAAGGGCACTGAAATTGTGTCTAAGGCCAGCTGGAGACGTCGATCTCATGGGGCTAAAAGCGTCAGTAACACCCCACCCCCAGTGGCTAGCCACATTCAGATGGCTAGTACACTTTACGTTCTCTATTTTTGTTTACCTAAAAAGCGAAATCGAAACAAAGTCAAGCCATTTTAAGTTTTTGTTTAAGCACTTCCAGTGAAGTAAATGAGACACATTTTTAATTTACTAAGTGAACAAATTTGCCGAAATGACAGAGCTTCGAAAAATAAACGGGACAGTATTTGTAGTGTTTCGCTATTCTATATCCTGCTTCATTAGTTTACATAATTACATAAAATAAGTACAAGAAATATCAGGTTGAGTAAAAAGCAAGCAAAGTTTTGAATCACGAAGAATTTGTAGCAGATTTTTGCAGAATTTTTAATTGTTTTAAACATTTTCTTTTTTTTTTAAATTGTCTGTTAATACAGACATATACTTGCAAAAATGCAGCAATAAATTAACATTGATATTTCTTTCACCGTCGTTACAATCATCTGAAATGGAACTGTTAATGAGTGATATTCCAGCAATTTTGCTATTCAACTTCAAAAAATGACGTAAAGCAGCTGAAACTGTTCGCGATATCAACGAAACGTTTGATGAGGAAATGACCACTGAGTGGCCAGCTCGAAAATGGTTTAAACGATTTTGCAATGAATACCTGAGCCTTGAAGATGACGGTCAATTAAAAACCGTCATTGAGAAAGATCCACGTAAAACCACTCTAGAACTAGCAAAAGAACTTCAAGTCAGCCAGAAACCTGCCTACAACCATTTTGCATGCGATCGGAAAATCAAAAAACCTCAAGAAATGGGTACCACACGATTTGAATCAAAATCAGAAAATGCGCAGATATGAAATTTGCTCGTCGCTTTTTCTCCATAACCGGACCGATCCATTTCTCGACTGTATTGTAACATTGCGATGAAAAATGGATTCTGTACAATAATAAAAAACGTTCTTCGCAGTGGTTGGACCAAGGTTATGGTGACTGTTTGGTGGTGTACTGCTGGACTCATCCACTATAATTTCTTAAGACCCGAAAAATCCATTACTGCAGAAACATATTGCCATGAAATTGCCAAAATGAATGAAAAACTGCTATTCCTCCGTCCCAGACTGGTTAACAGAAGAGGGCTAATCGTTCTTCATGACAATACTCGACCACATGTTTCAGTACTAACTCTCCACAAGTTGAGAGAACTTGGCTAAGAAGTTCTTCCCCACTCAGCTTATTCCCCAAACCTTTCTCCTATTGACTACTACATTTTCAAGCAGCTTGATGGCTTCCTGCGAGAGAAGTTAAAAAATCAAGCCAATGCTGAAAGTGTGTTCAAAGTGTTCATCAGCTCCAGATTTCCAGATTTTTATGTTACTGGAATAAACAAATTTGTAATACGTTGGCAAAAATGTGTTGATTTTAATGGTACTTAGGTTGATGAATAAAATTTCCGCATTGTTGGAATATATTGCGATAAATTTCATGTTTCAAAACTTTGCTTAGCTTTTACTCTTCCTGATATAATTCGATACATCCATTTAACTGACTGCCTAAGTTTCCATAAATATTTTATTCAAGGACTAACAAAAATATATACAAGGTATACATTAGTAAGTGGATAATTGTAGGTCTTAAAGCTCGAAGCAGAACGATTGCATGTCCATCAGCTCTCTGTAAACAATGTTATCTTCAACGTTTTATAAAAATTAGTTCTTTTGTCACCCATTGAATAGTAGTTGTCTTTATTGTTGTTGTTGGTCAACAATAATCCTGATCTGATTGAACATGTGACATTTTTCTAACATTTTCTAACATTTTTCTAAGTGGTGGTGGTAGCAGCAGCAGCAGCAGTAGCAGTAGTAGTAGTGGTGGTAGTATTAGTAGTAGTAGTAGTAGTAGTAGTAGTAGTAGTAGTAGTAAGATGATGATGAGGAGGAGGTGGAGATATTCAAGTCAAATTTTCATACTAATTAAATTAGATTTTACAGTAGTACTATCGTTTACACCATTTAGTTGCTTTTTAAGTCCCTATACGCTTTCAAATCTACGTGGATTAAACCATTTGAAGATGAAACTCTTAAGTTACTTAATCCTGCGTACACTAAATCCCAACCGTGATAAAAGAAGTCGAACTACCAAAATTTCGGCTATTTCTATCCTATTTACACATCCTCTATATTCGCTGCTTATAGGAATAGCTAGTTTGAAATCATTACAGCTCAGTAGAATTTCGTTTCCCTGCAAATGTGTTTAGAAAATCTTCATAATCAATATCTTCGTTTGGCATGTTTCATATTTCCCTTAATTAAAACTACTGCTTCAATACATCAATTATAGCGTCTGTACTGGGAAGAATTCTTAAAATTTTATGAAGAAACTTCTAGTAAAACAGTAAATTAAATAATAGAAAAAAATATCTCGCTTATACGACATTACCCGCTGTTTTATTTCAAATTCTTGCTATATTTATTTCAGGTACAGTTTTATTTCCTGTAAAGGGAGTGTTTCGTTTATTCGTCAAAGATTTAAAAAAAAGTTTTTACATCTTTTGCATGCATATTAATGACACATTCGTCACACAACCGCCACCCCTGCCGTACCCGTACACTACACGCTATATAAAGGACACCCAAACTCTTGGCACTACCATCGGCTTATTATCGACTGCATACCTAATTAACACTGCTATAGCCTCCCAAGACTTCCTCCACTTTATCACACACTAAGAAAAATTTTTTTTAAAATTAAAATTACATTTATTTTCGATCGAACAACCTGCTAACAAGTTCATCTCTTCCCCGGGTATTTTATGCGTGCATATAGATAATATAGATACATTTCTGCACATGTGAGTGCTTATCTGACTAATGTGTGTGTATATATATATGTGTGTGTGTGTGTGTGTGCATATATGTACATATATATACATTTACACACACACACATACACACTGGTCATTTAAAGACACTCATATGCACAAAGGTATCTATATTATCTATATGTACGCATAAAATACCTGGGAAGACATGAACTTGTCATATATAAATGCATGCATGCATAGTTACATACATACGTGTATGTGTGAGTACGTGTCAAGATGTATGCATATATATATATATGCATATGTATATATGTATATGCGTCAGCTTGCATGCGTGCGTATTTGTTTGTTTGTGGTGTGTGTGTGTGTGTGTGTGTGTGTGTGTGAGTGTGTGAATTTATGCTTTCCTTAATTCTTTTTGTAGCTTCCGTTATCGGACTGCAGTCATGGCAAGGTACCACCTTGAAGTATTTTAGTCGATCGTATGAAACCTAGTGCCTATATCGCACTTCTAAGTTGAATCGCTTAAATTCAGGACATATATGGACACGACATAAACACACACATACACACATTCACATGCAAAAAACGCATAGACACAAATAAATAAACACACACATACGCACAAATTAGAGTGTCAGACAAAAATAAGAAAATAAAAACGGAAAATATCGTTGCAGTGTTTGTTCTGGTAGAACATATTCTGTATTCAGCTGAAGTCAAAGTCAACTATCACTTTCATCTCTTTGGGCTCGCGAAGATAGTACCAGAGAAATACTGGAGTCGATATAATTAACTAAACTAACTCCTCCCACCTAATTAATGGCCTTCTGCCAACACAAGAAGTCATTATTATTATTAGCTTTTTATTTTACCAGTTTTTATATATCATTTGAGATTGACAATGTTTTTGATCCTGTGGTTTATGTCTCTTTAATTTCATTAGTCATTTATAAGTTTATTTGTAAAACCTCTCCGATATCAATAACATTTCTTTTGGTCTCTAATTCCTCCCACTTTCACAAACTTCTAATTTATATTTTCCTCCTACCATACTGATTGATGAGCCGTTGCCGGCAAAACTTAAATAAAGTTAGTCACTCTGTATTTCTGTATAATAGCAGTTCTATAGATATATGCGCGCGTGCGCGTTTGAATGTGTATATATGTGTATCTATCTATCTATATCTATATCAATATTTATCTATCTATCTATCTATCTATCTATCTATCTATCTATCTATCTATCTATCTATCTATATATATATATATAATATATATATAATATATATATATATCTATATCTATCTATCTATCTATCTATCTATCTATCTATCTATCTATCTATATATATATATATAATATATATATATATATTATCTTTTACTCTTTTTCTTGTTTCAGTCATGAGACTGCGGCCATGCTGGAGTACCGGCTTATAGTCGAATAAATCGACCCCAGGACTTATTCTTTTCAAGCCTAGTACTTATTCTATCGGTCTCTTAGGCCGAACCGCTAAGTTACGGGGTCGTAAACACACCAACATCGGTTGTCACACGATGGTGGTGGGTTAAACACAGACACACAAATACATACACACACACACACACACACACACACACACACACACACACGCATATATATATGACTGCATTATTTCAGTTTCCGTGTACCAAATCCACTCACAATGCTTTGGTCAGCCCGAGGCTATAGTAGAAGACACTTGCCCAAGTTGTCACACAGTGGGAGTGAACCTGGAACCATGTGGTTGGGAAGCAAGCTTTTTACTACACCACCGCTCCTGGGCCTCTCTCTCTCTCTCCCTCCCTGTATATATATATATATATATATACACACACACACACACACACACACACACCACAAACAAACAAATACGCACACATGCAAGCTGACGCATATACATATATACATATGCATATATATATATATATGCATACATCTTGACACGTACTCACACATACACGTATGTATGTAACTATGCATGCATGCATTTATGTATTATGTATGTATGTATGTATGTATGTATGTATGTATGTATGTATGTATGTATGTATATATATGTAATGACTGTAGTTTTCAACGAAAACCACATGTAACTGCACTAGACTAGAATATACATAGATATTTCTGGGCGATAAAGAACATTATCCATTTAATTTTCTATTTCTTTGTATGTATATATACTTTTGAATATACATAAATAATGTCTCCCGAAACATCATATATGTAATTTCTATCAAATTTTACAGTATTTTCAAATATCAAAAGCTATTGATTGATACTTGCATGAATTTGGAAACCTTTAACTTAATAAAATTTCTTTTTACAGAATAATCTGCATCTGACTGAATTAATTACTAACATTAACACCTCAAAGTTGAACATGTCGAAGGAGCATTTAATGCACGTACTGCTTTGTGAATTCAAAAAGCGAAACAAGCAGCAGAAGCAACTCTGTATATAAGGAAGATTGCTTGAATAAAAGAAGTTACAGAAGAGCTCGCAATATTCAAAAATGTCCGAAGAGAGAGAGAGAGGGGCCATGAAAAGGACACCCTGTTGAAATTGATGATGAGCTTCTTTTGTCAGAACTTGAGAAGGATAATGTTGTATCAGTTGAAAAATTGGAAAGCAAGCCATACGATTGTTCCCACTATCTTTAACAGCTTAGAAAGGTGCTCAAACTCAGAAAATGCCCCACCCCTCATAATTTGATTAAAGGTGACTGAAAATCATGAATGGATATCTGCTCCTCTCTTTACTTTCTTTAACGCATCTCACGATGTGTGGGACAAATTAGTGACTGGTGGTGAAAAGTGGAATTTTATGAAAATCTTAAGCGACTCAGGATATGGCATGATTGTGGAGAACAAGCTAAACCACAATCCCAAAATGACCTCCATGCCAAAAAAAATGTTCTTTCTGTTTGGTGGGATTGCATTGGACTCCTCCACTTTAAGCTGCTACCAACAATTACAACAATTACTGCTCACACTTACTGCCAACAATTAAGCGTTCGGATGCTGCTTTGACAGAAAAAGGCCTGCTTTGGCAAATCGTAAGGAAGTGGTGTTTCATCATGATATTGTAGGACCCTCCCCATACTGCAAACATTACATCAGTAAAAATCAAAGAACTTAGCTGGAAAAAACCCTCTCCCTCCTTATTCCCTGACCCCCTTCCTTCTGATTACCATTTGTTTTGAAGCTTAGTGAATCATCCAGATGGATTAATACTCAAAAGCCTAAAAATAGGTCGAAACTGACCTCTCTTCCTTCTTCTTACCAATACGAAAAGAGTTTTTACTGATATAATTTTTTTTAAAAAGTGATAAGTAGATAGAAGAAACTCATCGATAATGATGGAAATTATATACAGCATTAAAATTTAATAAAATGTAAAATTAAATCACATTTTTCTTTACCCAAAATTCAGGCATAATTTATCTCCATGCCACATACCCTATTTCGAAAACAATTATCACCATCGCTTACATATCAACTAACACAATTACTACTCTCACCAGCACTGCTGCTAACTTTTACTGACACATCCACCACAAATACAATTAGTAGCAGTATTCCCATCAAGTTCACCATCACGACTATTATTACTGACATTTCCAAAGGTGGTGAGTTGGCAAAATCATTAGCACACCAGCCAAAATGCTTAGTGGCATTTCGTTTGCCTTTACGTTCTGAGTTCATAATACGCTGAGGTTAACTTTGCCTTTCATCCTTTCAGGGTCGATAAAATAAGTACCAGTTGAACACTGAGGTCGATTTAATCGAACTTCCTGGTCTTCTGCCAAAACTTGAAACCAATTTTACTAACCTTTCTAACATAGTCACAGTAGTCTACCACATCACGTTGCCTCCTTCTCAACATCCCCTTCACGCAATCGATATTTCTTGTTACTAAAGCTTGTTTCTTCAGTAGTATATATCAGGACTGGTTGGTTCCTTTCTAATATGTCTCCAGGTATAACATTTTGAATCACGCGTTCTCTACTTCCGTAGCTGAGAGGGCAAAAGTCTCAGCTAATTAATTTTCTGAACAGCAACTCCCACTGGGTTGCTCTTACGGAAAAATATAATTGAGTCATTTCATTAATTATATTTCAGAATTTTGAAATATTCAACTGGAGTTAGTTTTTAATTATAATAAATGCAACAAATAAATTAACAAAATGTCATAAGCACGCAAATGAGAATACACACACACAAACACACACACAAGCAAAGAAACAAACAAACCTACACACGTACATATTATATTATATTATATTATATATATACATACACACACATACACGTACATACTCATGTATATACATATATATATATATAAGTATATGTATCATTTAAACTAGTTTTATATTTGATTAAATCGTCATTTCTGTTCCATTGTAAGGAAGCTGTCCGACGAACGGGAACGTGAAACTCTGAGTAACAGTTTTTGTGATATTTCTGCTGCTTTTAATAAAGTATATAAATATGAATATATATATATATATATATATATATGTGTGTGTGTGTGTGTGTATATATATGTATATATATATATATATATATATATATATGTAGGTCCCGGGTTGATTCGGGGTTAACCACAGTAAATAAGGTACTCAATACATAGCAGAGTAAAATTAATTTATTATATAGAAGGAGCTTCTACAGGACTAGAACTGTTTCATTCAAGAGAAATCTTCAGGAAGCTAGTTAACAAGAATTGTATTGGCATTTATACATTTAGGCAGGTTTAAAGGGGTGTTGGTGGGGGACTTTTTGGGGGTAGGCATAGCGCAAAAAATCATACTTGGGGGAGTGGTCAAGGAGTCAGTGTTAAATTAGATAGGAGAATAAATAAAAAATAAAAAAAAAAAAAATAAAAAATTAAAAAAAAAAAAAAAAAAAAAAAAAAAAAAAAAAAAATATAAAAAATAAAAAAAAAAAAAAAAATAAAAAAATAAAAAAAAAAAAAATATATATATATATATATATATATATATATATATATATATATATATATAAAGGGGAGAATAGAGTTTTAGGTAAATAAGGAGATTCCTTATTTACCTAAAACTCTATTCCCCCCTTTATATATATATATATATATATATATATATATAATATATATATATTTTTTTTTTTTATTTTTATTTTTATTTTTTTATATTTTTTTATTTTTATTTTTATTTTTATTTTTATTTTTATTTATTCTCCTATCTAATTTAACACTGACTCCTTGACCACTCCCCCATGTATGATTTTTTGCGCTATGCCTACCCCCAAAAAGTCCCCCACCAACACCCCTTTAAACCTGCCTAAATGTATAAATGCCAATACAATTCTTGTTAACTAGCTTCCTGAAGATTTCTCTTGAATGAAACAGTTCTAGTCCTGTAGAAGCTCCTTCTATATAATAAATATATATATATATATATATATATATATATATATATATATATATATATACATACATATATATATATATATATATATATATATATATATATATATATATATATATATATATATGTATATACCGGAGTAAACACATAAATGTGAAACAAGGTGGACAAAAGAGTACTCAAATACGAGTGGTAGAGTAATATGCTTTATTTTAAGCAGCAGAAAATTCAACAAAATCTGTTACTCTGAGTTTCTCGTTGCCGTTCATCAGACAGTTTTTGCTAGCAAAAACTGTCTGATGAACGGCAACGAGAAACTCAGAGTAACAGATTTTGTTGAATTTTCTGCTGCTTAAAATAAAGTATATATATATATATATATATATATATCAAATGTGAGGATATAATTCTTTTCGAAAAAAAAATAATATTTTCTCGAAAAAAATTTTATCAAATGCCAGCATATTAAAAAATACCTTTAAAGGTTAAATTTATAAACAATTCATAAATGAGGGCAAAGGAAAAAAAGTCTAATGCCAAATATGCCGAAAAATTGGACATATTGTCCATTAACCAAATAATTTTTTCACAATACGCACGCTACTCGAAAAATGGTCGACAGAAATTTCTAAAAAATTCCATTATTACCATATCGGACCGATTTCAGAGTTAGCTACTAAGAGCCCTCTCTTCGTCAGTGTACTGAGTTGTGCCCATGACTTAGTATTTGCTTCTTCCATGGGTATGAGTAAGTATCTCATTTATTTCTTTTACCACATGTATCACTGACGAAGAGAGGGCTCTTAGTAGCTAACTCTGAAATCGGTCCGATATGGTAATAATGGAATTTTTTAGAAATTTCTGTCGACCTTTTTTCGAGTAGCGTGCGTATTGTGAAAAAATTATTTGGTTAATGGACAATATGTCCAATTTTTCGGCATATTTGGCATTAGAATTTTTTTTCCTTTGCCCTCATTTATGAATATATATATATATATATATATATATATATATATATTATATATATATATATATAGTATATATATATATATATATGTATATATATATATATATATATATATATGTATATATATATATATATATATGTATATATATGCACGCATTTTTTTTCTTTCCTTGTTTCTCTCCGTGTTTCTTTTCTGTGTATCTTTCTGTTGAAGAGCGTAGGCTCGAAGCGTAAAAGACTTGTTTTATTTATATTCCTGAGCGCCATACTAATACAATTGTTTGTTTGTATTCCACCTGCCTTCGTCTTTTGTTTATCTTCATAAAGCTTCCCGTTATATATATATATATATATATATATATATATAAATATAAATATCGATATCTATCTATATGTGTGTATAAATATATATATATATATAGAGAGAGAGACATATACATACATACATACATACATACATACATACATACATACATACATATATATATATATAATATATATATATATATATATATACATATACATACATGCATACATATATACATAAATACGTGCCGGGAAATTGATTATATTTATACATATGTATGCGTTGCGGGTGTGGTGGGAATGTTTATATTAGTATGGGAAGGTGGGGTGAAAAAGAAACATCGCTACGCTTCTTTCCTAAAAGTTTTTTTAAAACCTATCTCTATCCGCTTGATGGTTTATTTCCTCAATACAAATGCTTTACGTCATTGACATTGATCGACTTTACTTGCTAGTGAATTTGAAACAGTAGATGTGGAATGGTGGTCAGTGTATTTAAAAGTCGCTGTGACGTTTTGATTAGTCATGTGATCAGTCATGTGCACAGCCTCGAAGGGGCTTTCTGCAAGACAGAATGAGATTGCTTTAGCGTGCCCTCCGAGAAGATGTGGCGAGTCATATGATTTCTTGTTTGATCATTAAGTCCTGAACCGATGCAATGGCTGAATACCTAATAAACCCTAGTAATGTTATATATCATATAGTTAGCCGTTGTCCTAGACGTCCTTCTTGACATATATATGTGCAGTTGTCATACTTTAGAGTTAATAATTTTTTGGGAAGTGCTGTCAATGCCTTCCACACTTTTGTACAGACATCAAGAGAGGTTCTTGCTGTAAGGTTAATTATGTGACTGGTAATTATCGTTAAGCTCTTCTCAACGTGATGTCGTTTCCCGGAAACCAATATCAAAGTAGAATCGAAGTCAGGAATCTGGCGAAAAGTACTGAAGTTACACAATCAACTATGAGAAAGTTTGCGTATCCAAAAGAACACTTTCCACACCACAAAAAAAGTAATGAATTAAAAAACAGCATACATCTTCAACTATACTACAAACACAGAATTAACCAATCACGAATCTGACCACATTACAAATATACCACCAATCAAAAGACTTCCAGCATCATTTAATATTATGGAAATATTGATTGCCATCCCATTTCCATTATCTTAGTATCACCGACGACTTTAGGCGACACACAAAACATTTTCGTATGGACAAATATATTTCTTCTAATTGTATACTCTATTCTCTTCGTTTGGAGTGTTTACGGCGAATTATCTTTGATGTAGAATAACTTTTTATAGATACATTCGTAAAGTGCACTCTTGTGGTGTGCATACTACTTCGATAAGAAGAGTAACTGTGATAGTCAATTTGATAAAAAAATATTGATGATATCAAACAAATATTTACGTCCCAAAGGATTCCACCTTATAATATAGTTAAAGAACTTAAATTCCACCGATTTCATATAAGTAGAAACTCTCATCCCAGAAAATTGCAACAAATTAGTGAAAGAATTTAGAAGTAAACCGAGAATACTTGTTCATGCAGATAAAACAGGAAACCTTTATCATTTAGAACCGGAAAGATACTTCTTTTTAATTAAAAACCAAATTACAAATGATTATAAAATTACCTTAAAAGAGAACTTCCTAAACATTAACTTAATTGTGTAAGACAAAACTGAAGAACCATAAGTTGGAGATCAAACTAAACCTTACACACCAAAAAACACACAGAATTAATTTTAAAGACCACAAATCTAATTTTCATAATGGTTAGACTGATTAGCCCATCGAAATCAGATATTGGAAAGATTAGTAAATATATTATAGATAAACATATTCCTAAGCTTAAACAATATATTAATTTATCTTTATGGTCTAATTCCTTGGGGGATATTGTTTAGTTCATTAACATTAAGGGTAAAAACGTACTAAATTGATTCAGCTGGATATTTCTAATTATTACTCATCTATCAAACCTATCCAACTAAATAAAGCATTAATTTCCGCTATGAAGAATTTTAGGTTGATATTATATTAACGACTTGCAAAACCATAATTGAATTTAATAGAAAGTATTGTACTGATAGGCCTGATTATTATGACATTACTATGGGGTCCAGTGATTCAGCTCAACTAACTGATTTAGTCGGTATTTGTATTCTTAATCGTATGCATAACGAAATTCCTGAATGAGTTATATATAGATGACGCTCTATTTACTATACCTAGATCTAATATGGCTAACTTAGTAAGGTCCTGAAATTTAAAAAAAAAAATTCAAGCGTCCTGCTCTCACTATCGCTATAGAAAATGACTATACTAAGGTTAACTTCCTTGATGTTACTCTTGATTTAAGTAATGAGTTATAACAACCTTATCATAAACTAAATAAAACTCAAATCATCCAAGAAGCATCATAAATTCTATCACTAAAAATATATCTACTCGAATTTCGAGACTTTCGACTAATGAGGATATAGTTAAGCAAAATCAAAACTACTAACCACGCATTATTTGAATCTGGATATAAAGATAATATTTACTATATCTAGAATCATAATAATAAAATTCCCGGAAATAATAGAATATTAGGAACTCAAAAGGGAGCATAATAAAACTAAAAATTTAGATAGAAATAAATGCATTAAGCAATCTTTTTTAGCGAAACTAAATAAAGAAAAAAGCTATAACGATATAAATGTGATCAACAATAAACTAAGTATTGAAGATATTATTAACAAGTATATCAATAACTATAGATCTAAATCTCTAGATAATGAATATATGGTTGGTATAAATAATATCAACAACAACAATAATAATAATAATAATAACCTTTTCTACGCTAGGCACAAGACCCGAAATTTGTTGATTAGATCGACCCCAGTACGCAACTGGTACTTAACTTATCGACCCCGGAAGGATGAAGGGAAAGTCGATCTCGGTGGAATTTGAACTCAGAACGTAAAGACAGATGAAATACCTCTTTCTTTACAACCCACAAGGAGCTAAACACAAAGGGGAAAACAAGAACAGGCAAACGGATTAATTCGATTACATCGACCCCAGTGCGTAACTGGTACTTAATTTATCGACCCCGAAAGGATGAGAGGCAAAGTCGATCTCGGCGGAATTTGAATTCAGAACGTAACGGCAGACGAAATACCGCTAAGCCTTTCGCCAGGCGTGCTAGCGCTTCAGCCAGCTCGCCGACAACAACAACAACAACAACAATAATAATAATAATAATAATAATAATAATAATAATAATAATAATAATAATAATAATAGTAATAATAATAATAATAATGCCCTGATGCAGTACCAGGCAGTGGCTCTCATGGCTTCTGATCTTAACTGATTGGAAGTGTTATCATGTACATTGTTTTGTCTTGGTATAAAAGATGGGCTACAACAAATATTCTGCTCAATACCACAGATTTGCTTGTCAGTTGTTTGACCTTAACCAGTTGAGCATGTCCCTTAGTGGCTGACGATATGTGCATCTCTGATCACGAGCAGAAGTAGTGGGGGAGTATCATGGCCATGTGTTGGGGGGGATTCTTTGGGGTTTGAATAATTCACCTCTGGAAACATGGGTGGTTCTTTCAACATCCTTAAACAACCCTTATTCAGAGACCTTTTGAGCGGGATGGGCTACTCAACCTGAAGAAAATTCTAACTGGGCCCCACCTGCAAGGTCATGTGCTGTTTATCTTGATATGAAATCACCATGTCGCGCACATATGGTTGTGATGCATGTGCCTGGTGTACCTTTATCAGACGGGTAGTCATGATGGGTATATTGGGCTTCGTATATTTTACCCCAGTGTCACTTTGATGGCATGCACTGCTCTCTCACTCAATAATAATGATAATAATAAAATAATTAAGAATAAAAATTACGGTAGGAAAAGATCCAATATTAATAAAGGCAACGTTAACAAAAAAGTAAATATGAATAATAAAAAGAATAGACCAAAAAATATTGTTTGGCATATTGCCTTATTCTCATTTTCAATAGCTATCATTATCCCTCTAAAATTCTTTGTTGCACTACATAGGTATTTTCCACCTTCAAGCAAATATGGGAAATCACCACAGTATGAAGTTTTCGCATTCGGCCACTAGAAATTTAGCTGAAATTATAGCAGCCCACAATAAACAGAGAATTAGGGAATATCTCAATTCTAAATCTATAAACAAAAGAGAACAGATAATGTGTATTGTGAAATTAACCCTAATGATTATCTTTCTGAACTAGTTTTCGATATTATAATTATTTACAACTCTGATAATATAGTTAGGTTATCACCTAACGTTAATGTTAATTGTAATAATGATTAAGTTCACTTT
>NC_042997.1:71065475-71067975 GCF_006345805.1 Octopus sinensis
TAGTCTCTCAATAAATAGAATTACTTGTTCATTGAGTATCCTGTATATTACGTCGACATTTTACCTGTAACTAAGTCAAAGGGTGAATTAGAACAATATCGTGTGTGGTAAGTATGAACTCTTGAATTGCAGATAGAATCCAACCGACGGCATCTTGCACTGTTTCCGTCCACACAGTTTCACTAACAAGGCTGGGCGGCATTATATACAAATGGCCAAGAAATTCGCTTCGCAACTACGAAGTCCTTTGTTCTATCCTGTTTCGGGGTATTTGACCAAATGTGTCTCTCCATTGCTTTAGGTCGTCCTCAAGTCTGACCACAATATATTACCATCAATGACTTAATTAATGGTACCCAAATATTTGAACTTACTCTTCTTTATGTTCGACAAGCTCTTAGATTTGATAACTTGCGTGTGATAAATCACAAATTTAACTACAATAATACAGCAAGAATATATAAACAGTGGCCTAATGATTAGGCAAGCTCATTGACAGTGAATAGTAGAGAGCTTTGATAAGGCATGTTGCAAAGTAGATTTAGTGATTCTATCGCTAGTAATACATAAATTCGAAGCAATACATTTGCAAATCTTCAAAATGATTAATGGCAGCAAGGAATTTCACAAAGGCAATGGACTAACTTGATAACATCATAACACAAAGAGTAATGATATTAGACTGTGATGGATATGATTGAAATGTGTAGAGAATTATGATCGGAAGTGTTGATGTGAATAGGTGTACAATGTATTTCAGTTTAGATAGCTCGCCTGCGTTAAAATGGAAGCTAGAGTCAATCATTAAAATTGAAAGTGAAGACATCAATGCTTGACGTGTAGAGCTAAGTAGGTCCTAACAAAAGAATCGTTGAAGCAGCTAACATAAGGCGAACTTCTTATTATAGAGACAACTATATATATATATATATATAATGTAATACGGAATATATACATATATATACATACACACACACACATATATATATAAATATTCCGTGTTGCATTCTAATAATACCATATATAGTCAATGGATACTCAAGTGTGTGCTTGTTTGTATGTATGCGAAGGTGCACTGACACATATATACATATGTAATGTATATATGCTTGCTAAGGATATATATGCATTTATACCGTATGTCTACAAGCACATATATAATCAATTCGAGTTATATATCTATGTGCCTACCATGTTTCTCAATATGATGTATCGACATATCGATCTATATTCTATATTCAGTATTACTGCTCCTCCTTTTCTCAGTAATAACACTCTGTATGTGTGTCTATGTGTATGTGTGTGTTGTGTGTGTGTGTGTGTGTGTTTGCGTGCCTATGTGTGTGTGTGTGACCATGACTATACCCACATACACTCACACATATACGCGCGTATGCATACACTCAGATATTACATATTAACTAGAGAAATGTGGGGAAAAAATTAACAGAAATAGATCGATAAATTTATGAATGCCCTTGCATGAGGGCAAACATACATTCATTCATACACACATTACACACACACACACAAGCACGCACATATACATACATACATGCATACATACATACATACATACATACATACATACATACATACATACATACATACATACATTCATACATACATACATATATACATGCTTGCATGCATACATACATATATACACACATCTATGCATACATACATAGAAACATATATACACACAGACATTCATGCATACAAGGTCGTAAGAAAGGACACATCTTCATGTACGGTAACCTGTACCAGTTTTGTATATACATCATAGAATGCATTCTTTCAGAATATATAAACATTATGAAATGCCTCAACTCAATATGAGAGACATCGTCTCTAGTTATTTCTAACAAGTACACTTAATTGTCTGCATATCTCTTCCGAACCAGATTTGTGATTTTTATCTGATGGCATAATCAATACATTCAAGTGTAAATGTGTCTGTCAGTCAGTGTGTGTGTGTGTGTGTGCGTGTGTGTGTTTGTGTCCATGTGTGTGTACTAATAGAAACAAAAAACATACATCATATACAAACACACACGCACATACATACGCACATACACACACACACGCACACACTCACACACACACACACACGCACATATTGGCATAACACTTTTAAAGAAATCTTGATTTTTTGCCCCGTTGATCTCCACTTCTTATTTGAAATTGGTACCAATCTCCACCAAGCAACTGATGTACCATTCTTGGAGCGCAGATAATTTGAATAAATCAGGAATATATATGGCTTGCTCTTTAATACTTTTTAAAATGTATCTGTATTCGTCTTTTCTGTTCAGAATCATCCCGCTGTCTACTATGAGCTATTTCTCTTACCACATTTTCACTTTCCACACGCACACACACACAAAATATAAGTATGTATGTATGTACGCATGTGTGTGTGCGAGTACTTATATAGCGAGTGCTATATATATATATATATATATATATATATATATATATATGTATATATGTATAT
>NC_042997.1:71072975-71079186 GCF_006345805.1 Octopus sinensis
TCATTTATAGGAGGAAATCATTTTGTGTTTAATGCTTGTGTCTTATTTTCTCTTAAAAACCGAACGAAATTTTTAGCCAACTCAATACATATATTCTTTTCTACTTTGGGCACAAGGTGCAATTTTTGGGGGAAAAGTGGCCAGTCAATTAGATCGACCCCAGTAAACAACTGGTACTTAATTTATCGACCCCGAAAAGATGAAAGGCAATTTCGACTTCGGTGGAATTTGAACTCAGAACGCAGCGGCTGACGAAACACCTATTTCTCTACTACCCACAAGGGGCTAAACACAGAGAGGACAAACAAGGACAGACAAACGGATTAAGTCGATTATATCGACCCCAGTGCATAACTGGTACTTATTTAATCGACCCGAAAGGATGAAAGGCAAAGTCCACCTCGGCGAAATTTGAACTCAGAATGTAACGGCAGACGAAATACCGCTAAGCATTTTGCCCAGCGCGCTAACGTTTCTGCCAGCTCGCCGTCTTCCCAATATATATATTTACACATATATTGTATATGTAGAGAGAGAGAGAGAAAGAGAGAGACAGACAGACAGTCAGACAGGGAGAGAGAAGCGGAGAGAAAGAGGAGAGAGAGAAATTGCCAATTACCTAAACCATAAATGCCTTCTCCCTTGTTCTTTTCTTCTATTTTCCTGTTCCTTGTTTCTTACTCACCATTCATTTTCTTCCTTTTGTTTCTTCTTCCCACCCCTTCATCTTATATTCTCTTCACCTCTAAACCCCATGACAGAAAACTTTATAGAGCTGTGCAAATTTCATCAATTTTCAGTTTTAACTTGCTAGCTGTTCCTCTGCACCCACTGGTGAATCTCGAAACACTGACTAGTAAGAAACTGATTCGTCTAAATAATATGTGTGATTGAGTGTGCATGTATGAGTGTTTACTACATGCTCACATATAGAAGCGAATGTGTATTTTTATGTGCGTGTGTATTGGCATCTATGTATCTATGTATATATATATGTATGTATTTATGTATATGCATACATACCACGACTTGAAATTGTATTGACCACAGAAATGAAATATTGGACCTTATAACCCAGTTTTTTACAAACATTGGAATGAAATTTGGTGATAATAAGACGTGGAAAAGTTGTGCCCTGCTCTGAAAACCTAACGATTAATTGCTTTACAATACAACCTCTGTAGCCAGGTAACAATTACAGGTACTCTGGACAAGAGGAGAACGTCAGATATGATGGACCCATAATAAAAGGAGGGGACCAGGAATGAATGTCTCAGGATATTCAGCAGAAGAAAGATACCAGAAACTATCTTGCCCAAGTTTGCTACCGTTAAATCAATAATTAGAATAACTGATGAACTTCAGAAGAGGGGCGAAGCGGAAGCATGGAATAAGAAAAGTAGATTAGTTCACTGAGAAGATAGTACGTGGGTACTTGGCACGTAAAACACAAAGGATTATGTCAAAAGCTTGGCATGGAGTACGACCAAGTTTATGACATCCCATTTCGAAGAACAAGAGATCCTCACCAAGTACCTGCTGCATAAAAAGGAGAAAACTTTGACAGACAACACGAGTAGGCTTTGAAAGACCAAGATTGAAGACATCAACCACATTATTGCCAAACGCTAGAGAATGTCTTCCAGATATTATTTTCCAATGAGGCATGATAGGGCATCCAGAAGAGTTTGGAACAGGATAACCAAAACGAGAACACCTACAAACGAAGGTGACCATATTGAAAACGAATATTAGTGGGACTTAACAATTAAAATAAACACCGAGTTAAAACACAACCGGTCAGATATTGTTGTATAGGACAACAAGGAAAAGATATGTAAAAATCACCTCATTTTGTATAGCATTGTTGTTAGAAAAATAAAAAGAAAGAGGGCATCTATGTCTCATACCTATTATTATTATTGGAGCAACTGGATACATACCAAATCAACTGGAACAAAATATGGCCGAACTTACAGTGGAAAAGTTGATGGTCAAAACAAGATGCGAGATGCTTTCCTTCTCAACATTGCTAGTAGTAGGCTGCCGGTCAAAATTTAATTATTACATAAAGAGAACACACACACAAAAAAAAAACATACATACACACATATACAGGCACATACATACATACATATAGAAATACATACATATATATATATATATACATATATGTATATATATGTATATACCTGCATAAATATATATACATACGCACACATGCATATACGCATAAACACATGAACGCACATACACATTCATATATCAGAAGTAAATAAATTTATATATGTTTGTGTGTGAGTGTGTGTGTGTGTGTGTGTGTGTGCGTGTGTGTGTGTGTGTGTGTGTGTGTGTGTGTGCATCTTTCTATCTATCTACCTATAGTTATTAACTGCTTGAAACAGAATTAGTCACTTGTCACCGAAAACGGTAGAAATGCGTCACATATCTATTCAGAAGTTCTCAGCTGGGTAAAACATATTTTCATTTATTCACAAGCACAAGTGGTACTTTTATGTGATCAGAATAAATGTTCAAATACATATGACTTGAAGGTATGAAAATATCACGTGATAATACAAAAATGTCGCATATTGTGCTCATAACAATGTGCTTGAAAATATTTCTGATACATGTACACACGCAAAAACTTACAAAGACACACACATATGTATATATATATGTCTGTATATATGTGCATCAGTGAGTTTGCGCGCGCGTGTGTGTGTGAGTGTGTGTGCACATGTATGCGTTGTTGTGTGTGCGTATGTGTGCATGTATGTATTATCAGCTTTCTTCCCCACAAGTTTCTGAATAATCAGCAACGTGAAATTCACTTACAGTCGTTAGCACACCGGAAAAAGATCTTAGTGGCATTTCATCAGTCTCCATGTTCTGAGTTCAAATTCCGTCCTTACGGGGTCGATAAAATAAGTGCCAGTTGCACACTGGGGTCAATGTAATTGACTTAGCCTCAACTCCATCCCCGGAACTACTAGCCTTGTGCCAGAATTTTAAACCAGCTGAAACTATTATCATTGTTGCTGTTATTGTTATTATATTATTATTATTATTATTATTATTATTATTATTATTATTATTATTATTATTGAGTGAGAGAGCAGTGCATGCCATCAAAATGACACTGGGGTAAAATATACGAAGCCCAGTATACCCATCATGACTACCCGTCTGATAGGGGTAGTTCAAATTCCGCCGACTTAGCCTTTTATCTTATAGGCGTAGGAGTGACTGTGCGGTAAGTAGCTTGCTTACGAACCGCATGGTTCCGGGTTACGTCCCACTGCGTGGCACCTTGGGCAAGTGTCTTCTACTATAGCCTCGGGCCGACCAAAGACCTGTGAGTGGATTTGGTAGACGGAAACTGAAAGAAGCCCGTCGTATATATGTATATATGCATGTGTGTGTATATGCTTGTGTATCTGTTTGTCCCCCAACATCGCTTGACAACCGTATACACACATACATATCAGAACAAATATTTTTTCGAATTGTAATTGTATACGCTCGTATGGGCCATGTATGTGACTAAATAAATATCGAATACATACATATATTCAAACCAAAACTGTCCGACGAATACATACATGTATGTATATTTATGTTCTTCTATGTGTATGCTTAGTCAATAAGTAACGATTAGTGAAATACATTCTTATGACGCGTTGCAAATTTTATAAACATCAGGGAATTTCTTCATTAAAAGGAATTGTTATCTGTCTATGATTCTAGTGACATCTCTCAGTTTTACACTTCTACACTATCTTACCTATTATTTATCCTTTTAATTTTGTTTTATCTTGCTCGTTCACTCTATGTGTTTGTCAATTTCTTCTATTATAGCACTGGTGAAATTAATGTTTCTCTCACGTAAGATGAAACTCACATAATGCATCTACACACTACGTATCCTGACCTCTCTGTGTCAATCTCCCTTTCCTCTCTTCCACCTCTCCCCTTTCTCTCTTCTATCTCTTCCCTTTTCTCTTCCTCTCTTTCTCTCTCCGATACAATCCACTTCCTAGTCAATTATTCGGTTACCAACATGCGATCTCACTATGGTCATTTGCAAACTGTCTTGAGTTTTCTTCACAATCATAGTGACCCCAGCCTTGTATATTTTTTTTTTAACATTTGCAATTTTCTTCTTTCTCTCTTCACAAGCAAAAGCTTGCAGTTGCCTTGATTTATCAGTGATCAGTGATACAACTTTCATTAAATTGAAGTCTGCATAGCCCGAACTTCGAAATTCAGTCAATATTTATTCTGAATCCTTCTATTTCAATTTCAAGTCCATTTTACTACACATACAAGAAGGGTATATTTATGTGTGTCTATGTGTACATGTTCGATACATACATACATATATATATATATATCTATATATATATATATATATATATATATTATATATATATATTATATACATATTATATATATATATATATATATATAATATATATATATATATATCATATATATATGTATGTATATATAAATGTATATATTATGTATATATTTGTTATATATATATATATAATATATATATATATATAGATATATATATATATAGGTGATACATACAAAAAGGAACATCCAGATAGACGATACAAAGAAAACAAGGTGGGTATATATATATATATATATATATGTGTGTGTGTGTGAGTGTGTATACACACAAACACAGACGCACACACACACACACAGTGTGTGATGGGTAGATTTTTATAATTTTTTATTTCGCGCATGCACATTGTCTGTTTTTGATTTTGTCGACTACACAATATGGTAGGGTCAGTTGGGCACATGTGTGACAAAAACAAGCACCATGCCGCAATTCACTCTGCCAGAAATTTTGAATCGTCATGCTGTACTGCTTGGCATTTGCGCCGGAAGCTCCAGTGTGAACATTTCAGAGTGCTTGGGTGTCAATATGAGGACAGTGCAATCTCAGGACATGTACCGAGAGTGATAAATATCAAACATCCAGTCAATATCATGGTGTTTGGAGTGATTACTAGTGTTGGCGACGTTGTGTCTCCATTCATCTTCCCACACGACCTCACACTCAACACGGAGGTCTACAACAATTGCCTGGATGATGTAGTACTGCTTTAGATCAAGACGGTGGATGCTAGGAGACACTATATCTGGCAACAGGACTCTGCACCATGCCACACAAGCAGAAGAACCTAGTCATAGCTGTCAAACAATTTCTGTGACCACATCACTCCTAACATCTGGCTACCTAACTTCTCAGACTTCAAACCCCTTGATTATTATGTGTGGGGCGCAGGTGAGCAAGAGGCCAACAAAACTCCTTGTAGCACTAAAGATGAATTGAAGGCAAAGATTATGGCTGCATTTACCAACTTAAACAAAGAGACCGCCCAGAAAAAATGCAGGAGATCCGAAGTCGCCTGGAGGGCGTGATTGAAGCCAAAAGCGATGTTATTGCATATATTTACTCTTTAATATTTCAAGATATTTTATGTAATTTTGGTAAATATATCTGTTAAAATGAGATGTCAGTGATACAGTAATCACTCGCCATATTGCGATTCTCCTATCGCGCTCTCAGTACATCGCGGATTTTTGTGACTAATATATGTAAATTTATATCGCGGACTCCTCAGTATAGCGCGGGTTTCTGTGGCCGATAGGTATTTATATTTTTTTCGGTTTTAATTATTTCTGTGGTAAAATAAGCATCTTCACGCCTAAAAGTTAATGAATTAATAAATAAAAATACAGTACATTACAGCACATTAGCTAAAACATATTAAAAGAAAATACTTAGTGTGCCATGGGTGCGTAAACAAAGAATCGTACATATTGTATGAAAACCTGTAGTCGGAAGGCAAGTGTGTGGTGTTGATTTCTAGTTATAACAATATAGATATATACAAATACTATTTCTACTTCGCGGATTTTCACCAATTGTGGGGTATTGTAGAACGTAACACCCGCGATAGTTGAGGGATTACTATATTTTCATTTTTGCGTAATTTAGACAACAGTTTATTCATCGCACCTTGTGTATGTATGTGTATATATATATATATCTTTTATCTTTTACATATTTCAGTCATTAGACTGCGGCTGCGCTGGGGCATTGCCATAAAATTTTACTCCAATGATCCGACCCCAGTAATTAATTTAGCCTCGTACTTATTCTGTCGGTCTCTCT
>NC_042997.1:71094286-71104286 GCF_006345805.1 Octopus sinensis
GCTTTGTGCCTATAGTAGAAAGAATTATTATTACTAAGGCAGCCTGCTGGCATAGTCGTTAGTACACCGGGCAAAATGCTTAGTGGTATTTCTGAGTTCAAATTCCGCTGAGGGCGAATTTGCCACCTGTCTTTTTGGGGTCAATAAAATAAGTACCATTTGAGTTCTGGGATCCCCTTCCACGAAATTGCTGGCTTTATGCCAAAATTTGAAATCATTACTATTATTTGTAATATTGAGTGAGAGAGCTGCCATGAAAGTGACGGTGTGGTAGAAATATACGAAGCCCAATATATCCATTATGACTACACGTCTAATAAGGGTACGCCATATATGAATTCACGGTGACACTAAAACACGCCCACAAAACTGAGAACCCGTAGAAGGGGAAATGGTTCTGCTGATTAAGTCCACAGGCAGCGACTGCAACAATACCTGTAACAGCAGTAACAACCTCAGCAGCAACAGGAGCAGCAAAAACAAGAGGCCACAACATCAACAAAAACATCAGAAGAATTACCGTTATCAAGACCCATCACATCACAGAAAAAAGCGTCTGAAAACCCTAGAACAACAACCTATGACATGCCCATCCTAAATCACATTACGCAGTCACGCCAGGTCGTGTGGTGAAAGTGAGTGTGATGAAACTAAATACCAAAAGTCGTTAATGAAAAGAAAAGGAAACAAAATACGCCAACGGAAAAAATAAAACGGAGATTTGAGCAAATGTGGGGAACGTTTTTGAGAAACTATATACCAGAAATGGTTGAATTGCTTGGGGTCTGATTTGGTTCAGATCTTCAAGTTGCCTCTTACATTTTATGTAGTATCGATGGAGGGTATTGAGAGAGATAAATTGTACAACATTTTCAAATTGGAGATTATATATAATTTACAAAAGAACACGATCCAGTATTACTACTAGCGTACGTTTTCTGTTGGCTTGCTTACGATCCAGTAATAAGTGGAAATCGAACCGGTGAGTGTGTTAGACAATAAGGCATTAAGACAATATGACTCTCCTCAAACAACATAATTTGTTTCAGCCCACGAATTCACATAAAAAATCTTGCAAAACAGATACAAAAACGAAGTACATTTATTTACTTATATATAATATATGTACATATGTATATGATATATACGGATTTATATATTATGCTTAAAGACGTTGATGAAAGTTTAATTGAAGCCTGATGACCCTTTATCAGCGCTTAAGAAGGCAATTAGGCAATCCTCTCAGGGTTTCCTATGCAGCCAGATATATTTTAAACGTGATAGCAGCGGTTTAATAAAATCACAAAAAGTTAGTAATCCATAAACATTGAACGAGAGTATTGGGAGAGCATTACGTTATTCACCTTGAATCTTGGACACATCTAACTTTTGACACTACAGTTCAAAAGGATCGTCTCCCGACAGCCGAAAATGTTCGCCAGTAGTAATACTGCACCATATACTTTTGGAAATTATCTATAATCTTCGATTTGTAAACACCGTTCGGTTTACCTGTATCAACTCCGCCAGATCTACTTATAATGCGAGAGACAACTGTCCAATGGTGACTTTATTGTTCAGCAGATGTGAACGATAAGCAATACTCTAGATTCTCAGATACCATAGTTGGCTGTGCTTAACATTGATTATGTAGTTATCAAAGAGATGAACTGTGTGAAGGCATATCTGACAAATGGTGTCCCCACTTGTTCACTATACTGGAATCTTTGCAGACTCATCCTGATTCATGTTAGAGGATACTTATTTTCCTCTTCTCCCCCTCCCCTTCCCCATCAATAATGTACAGAACGACAGAATCAAATGTTTTGTTATACTTGTTCATTCTCAGCTCAGCTACGACCGCGCAAATTTATGATCAAAAAGCATTCCAACCATTCAATGTTTCTTTTCTTTTTTATGATGTTAATGTATCATTTCAAGGTGATTTGTCGACCATTCTGGGCAGCCCATGAACCAACATACTGTCAGAGAATACTGTGTGGCATTGCCAAGGGACTAAATTCCATACGTGCCTTCTTTGACTTTCTTCCTACTGTTCTCATTGAATTAATAAGAACTCACTGATTTTATTGATTATATATCTCTCAACAATTGTGTGAAGTTTTCCTATGTTAAAAATAATATAGAATTATTAAGTCTACCGCAACTAGTAACAGAACGGGAGAACTCCCAGTACTGCGAGCCGAAAAATGGCAGCGCTGCTGAGATAATACTTGTCTTCAGTGATCTGGTCGAAAAAAATATGAATGATCTTCAATAGATTCATCCACGACAACCTCCATTTCATCCGAGATGACATATATAAGGTAGTGTTACGGGACCCCCTCGAAAGTTGCTACGGAATCCCACCTGCCGTCGCTCAAACTCGAACTCGGGATCCCAACAAGTCGAGCGACGACGATTGACCAGGCCCGATCGATCAGCGACTCTTCGCCACGGAACTCAGAGAGGAGAGAGAAAACAACATCAACAACAGCAGCAGGAAGAGACACAGAGGCACAAAGAAATACAGCGGAAGGCAATTGGCTACGTTTAACCTACTAGTTTATAACACTTTATAATTGTTACATAAAATACATATCAGATACATCAAAGAGGAAATACATGCAAGTAACAACACATCAAATGCAATAACAACAGCATTTCAAGAAAACAACAAATCAATACAGGTATACAACAGATCAGTTCTGTTTCAAATCACATTAAAGGCATATACAATGTTCATAGACAAATAAGTTCACGTTACAAATCAATGTTCAATTAACGTACACTTCACATTAACGTTACAGTTCAAAGGACAATTAACACATATACAGTTCAATGTTCATTAAAGACTACAACAGAGTCTCTCTCTTTCTTTAACAGTTCTGTAACACATATCAATACAATTCACATTGTTCCTTTTACTGTCTCATTTCTTTTTCCAGCCTTTATAACACATCAACAAGTCCTTTACTCAATTCACATATCAATACAACAATTCACGTACCGTTACATCAGCCAATGCCTCATATTGTAGTTCCTCTCTATTAGCTGCCTAATCCTCTGTATATCCCTCTCTGTCACAGCAGAACAAACCATTACTAACTCGCTGTACAATCCCAACTGTTTACTCTCTCATGTCTGTCTGTCTCTCTCTCAGTACACTGTCACCAGCAGAACAGCCCTGCTAAACTGCCAACTGCTTGCCTTGAATCCCAAATCCTGACTGTCTCTCACACTCACAAACTGACTGCTTATTTAAGGGGGCAGCCCTCAAATGAACCCTAATTCACCTGAAAGGGTCGGGGAGTTTCCCCAGAGCTAATTAATCAACCCGCATCTGGCAGAACAATGGATTCATTCCCAAAAGTAGGTCGCAATCAACTGTCCTCAAGTTGAACCACAACAGTAGGAAACAAAAGTGGCTCTAGTAAAGGCACTGGTGAATATGGATCAGTCAAAATCTTTTTATTAGAGTCGAGCATCGCTTGCTTAAAAGTGGTCGGTTTCATACCTATACTTAGAGGCTGGATTACTCCAGAATATATTCGCGCGCTCGCTTAATCAAGGATATCTTCTCATCACTTTTGTAGGGGACGGGCTCTCTAGTAATTGCTGTAGAAGTTGAATGAGTTGAATAAACATGCTGAGGTCGACTTTGCCTTTTATTCTTTTTCGTCAATAAAATAAGTATCAGTCAAATAGTGGGAATGACGTAATTGATTTATATCATCTCTCTAAAACTGTTGGCTTTGTAAAAATTTAAAGCCATTATCACTAGTATTAGGGTGGCTAAGGTGGGGAGTTTGCAGAATCACTAGCACGTTGCACAAACTGCTTAGCTACATTTCGTCCGTCTTTACGTTCCGAGTTCAAATTCCACTATGGTCAACTTTGCCTTTCATCTTTTCGGGGTTGATAAAATATGTACCAGTTAAGTAGTGGGGTTGATGCAACCGATTTACCCCTTCCACAAAATTGCTGGCCCTGTGCCAAAATTTGAAATCATTATTATTATTGTATTATTATTATTATTATTATTATTATTATTATTATTATTATTATTATTATCATCAACATCATCATCATTATTATTATTATTGTTATTATTATTATTATTATTATTATTATTATTGCGGCTGATTAGAGTCATCTGAGCGTCTGCCAAAATACCTTACGGTTTGTGTCCCGAATCTTCTGAGTTGAGTTTTGCCTTTGCTTTTCATTATTCCGGGTTAAAGTACCAGTGAAGTAGCTGGTATATATTATCGATTATTCCCTCCCCCCAACATTGCCGGCTTTGTGCCTAAAATTGAAATACTTGTGCTAGAGTCGATTTAACTGGCAATGATGTTTTTCTTCGTTGCTTTGGCCCAATTTAAGCAAATATTGCTAGATGACCTCTATATCTGTTTTATTCCACTATGGTAACTTCTCTGCAAAGCAACTAATTTCATACACTCTCCACCTAAGGAGAAACCCATGCCACAGTTTCTCTTCTGTCACCCTCATAGTTTCTTTTCTCTCTGAGCCTGCATAAAATATTTTATTTATCCATTTTGCTTTAGAGTTGCAATTCCTGAACTCTCCATGGTTTTTTGTGCAAACATGATCCTACAAATGTTTATGCTAGCTATATACTTTATGGATGATAGAAAGATAAATGGTTCAAATGTGCAAAAACAAAAGGCAGAGACAGGGAAGAAGAAAGAAGGTGTATTAATTTGACGCCTAGGAAAAATGGGAAAGCCTGTGACATTTCGAACCTACTCTCATTGACAGAAAGATAAGCACTGTTGTATTGGAATTTCTAAGCCACACAAGTCGAATATCAATGCTGTTACATATTTATTCCAGTTCTCTACTTTTTTTTTCATATCGCTTTGTAAGACTAACTAACAAGGACATTACTTATATATATATGGTCACTGGACATGCTTAAAGTAATTCTTTCTAGTATAGGCACATATAATTTTATTCTGTGTGGTGAGGAGCGCTAGTCGGTTAGTTTGACCCCACTGCTCGACAGGTACTTATCTTAATCGACCTGGAAGGATGAAAGGCAAAATAGACCTCAGCGGAAATTCAATGTAAAACTGGATGAAATGCCTCGGAGTATTTTGTACGGTGTACTAACAATTCCGCCAGTTCACCGCTTTAACTTTGCGTAAAATAATAGCCACATCTCCTTCAAATTAAAGCATAATTACTTTTTAAAAAGTGAAAAAGGCACTAAACAATACAACACAGGAAATTAATATGGAGCGAACAGGCAAAGCTTAAACGGCATTCATCATATGTCTGATTGATTTCAATCTACTTCGGGATGAAACAGCAGCGACAACTTCGGTCTTCGAAAGTAACATCGATTTATAACTGTGAAGAATTGTGTTTAGTGGTATTGTGTACATTCGTATGCTACTTAGGGAGGAAATTCCAATATTACGGACAAACTCTTTCAAGGTGCGTGGAATATTCATGTATATATTTCAAATCAAGCACACAAAGATATACACATGCATAAAGTTACGGTCAATCATATTTAACATGTTCGTCTACATTTACACGTGGAAAGACAATGCACTGCAAAAGATGTCTCCATCGAAGCAATTCGCCTTATTAACAATATTGGTGTAAACACACCACTAGGCCATGAGTAGGATGTATGACTGCATCAATACCTTTCATCGGCTATGTATACCGAGCCATCATTCATGGCCATCTAGAGCTGGTCGCTCATATATTAGCATAGCGAATGCTATATTTGCCGTTGCGCCAATAGTTTTATCAACCTGGAATAAATTAACTAGAGGTGTATTAAGTAGTGTTGACTGAAATATAGTTATGTACAGTCATAACATGCTTGAGCACATTCGGACATGGCAGGACAATACGATGCAGAAGTTATCTTGAGAGAAGAAAATTCTCATGCGTTTCTGCGTTTGTTACGTTTCATCAGCTACAACCATATTGTATATAAAGAGAATTTCGTCACTAGAGATCACATTCTCATTCCATGTCCGTATGCACACAAACATGTCAAATACGACTGTGCATAACTATATTTCCTTCAATGCAGCTTAGCTGCACTTCTGACTTATTTATTCGATCCTCATAAAGCTTTTCGCACATCAGCAAATGTTCCATTTGTCATTCTAATACAAGAGCAACCGACACTTTGAAGCCCCAAGCGACAGATAGATACACGCAGACGATAAAACGTAATTATGCAGATACTCATGCGTCCTCCTGTCCAGTGCCTATATTCATATCTGAGAGTTGTGTTCACACCCATATTGTTTACAAGGAGAATTTCTTCACTACAAAGAACTTGTGCAGCGTGTTTTCGTTCCATGTCCGAATGTACCATATATGTTAAATATGACTGTATATAACTAATTTCATTAAACGCTAGTTAGTTCAGCACTAATTGATATATATGCATATACATCCACCCAAATGCATGCGTACATATGTACAGCATACAGCCATATACATATATACACATACACACACACCCATACACATATTATCATTCCTATAGCTGTTGTTGTTCCATCTTTTCACGTGATAATCGTTCAAGAGTTATCTGTGCTTTAACGGATTATAGTCAAACGCTTATAAGACACGTCTGCCTCTCTCTATATTGTCCGAAGTTAAATATCTGATGAGAATCAAGAGCCTGATGATCGAAATCTCTCTTATATGAAAATTTCATATCAGAGCACCTATCAAATGACTCTCAACAATAATTCTCAAACACATTTGGTTTGCGGTCCAGAAGCATAAACTATTCCCTGTTGACCGGATTGTGACAATTTTTCTTACAATAAATGTCTTAATGTAGAACAAAATAGATACATAAAAGTGTCAATAACCTTATAACAACTTTATTAATAATAAAGACAGAAACATGAGGTATTAGCAAAGTTTGTGGGCAGGGATGTATGGTGAAAACTCATCAACATAGTATCAGGCTCTGCAGTGATTACCATGACTTTGAGACTCAGTCTCAACTCATGGCTCACCACTTCATCCTTCGCGGATATCCCCACACAACTGTTCGCACAGCCCTTGCCAGAACACGTTCCGTGGACTGTGCCTCTGCTCTCTCTTCCCGTACCCGCCCCGCCGTTGCCCGTTTCCCGTTTCTCCTAACCTACCACCCTGTCCCTTCAACGCACTATTCTCCGAACCTTCCGATGATTCCAGTCCGACCCCTCTACTTTGCATATCTTCCCCAACCTACCCCTTCTCTCTTTCAAACGAGCCCACAAACTGCGTGACCTGCTGGTCCGCAGTTTCTTCTCTAACCCCTCCTCCTAACCTGGCTCATTTGCCTATTCCTTCCCACGCATCCATCCCTACTTGCCCCGACTTATCCAACACCATCATCCTCACAGGCACTCATCATCATCCCTATCATATCACTAACTCCTTTATTAGCACTTCTAGCAACGTCATTTACTGCATCTGCTCTTTCTGACCTTCTCTGTACATTGGTCAAACGGGACGCCGCTTGGCTGACCGGTTCGTGGAGCACCTCCAAGACATTAGACTCGGCAATGACAGCCCGGCCTCGCTCCATTTCCGCTCTACCTGTCATTCATTGCAACACCTGTCTGTGTTCGGATTGTCTTTGCACAGAGGCCATTCGCTGTGAACAGGAATTAATCTTCTCTCTTCCCTCCTTTGCCCACATGACCCTCCTCGCTTTATATGACTCCTCTCCTTTCCTCTCTTCATCTGACACCTACTTCATCTCTTCACTCCTACACACCTTCTCTCTTCATTGATAACCCCTCCACCTACACCTCACACCCACACATCCACACACCCAACTCCAATATTCCCGACCCCAACCCCTACACCTCCACCTCACACCCACACATCCACACACCCAACTCCAATATTCCCGACCCCAACCCCTACACCTCCACCTCACACCCACATCTCTACCCACACCTACATCTCCACCCCACATGCTACGCCTACACCTCACTCATTTCCCCACCCCACATCGCACCACCCCAATCACGCCACATCACTCCACACACACTAGCAGTGACTACTTCCCAGCATCCACATCACATACTATCTTCTGCACACACACACCATCATCCGCACACCCCCACACCAACATCCACACACCCACACATTACAAATGCACATACACACGCACGCATCCGCACGCATCCCTTTGTTTTGGGATCACCAATACTTTATTATCTCCCCTTCTTTCTACCCCTCCTTTCAAACCTTCTTTTCCCAACCAGCCGCCATGCTCTATCGCTAAATCCACAAGTTTGTGTTTTTTTCTCTGTTTATTTTCTCTTATCATCTTTCGCAGTTTTATGACAAGTGTAGGTAATTTTTCAGAGGCCTAGGAAGGGGTACTTGACAAACATGGTGTTGGAAAATGCAATGAAAATAACGTCTTCTGCTAAAATATTGCGTTGAACAATAATCAAGTCACCACTATCATCTTCTAGCAGAAAGATAGTCTGGAGAAAATCTGGATGCACATTTGGTCCAAGAATCGGACCAAGCTGATCTCCACGTAAAACTTCTGTCAAGAATTCTAACTTCTTTATAGATTTCTCTTCAAAAGCACAATTAAAACTCACCATACTGCAGTTTTACTGAACGAGACTAAGGGTTTTCCACAAAAAAACCCAGATATCTGTTCGAGGGTAATAACCAGGAGATCCAGAATTTGTTTGTTAAAAAGAGGTTTACTCATCAATAGTGTCTTGCTCAGCCCACTTGCCTTGATATGAAAGCTAACTTGTACTCAGTATGCAGCAAATTCCTCTACAGTTTTAGAGAAACCCAGAATTCTAGTAATCTAATCTTAAAGAGAACTAAACTGTGTACATACATCTGTGCCTACTGCGAGTTTTATGAATTTCTGCCGCTAAAGAATGGCCTTTCGCATCAATCTTAGAGAATCGCTAGTGCAATGTTTAAGGAGTTCATCCTTAACTGGTGGTTAGAACACTCTTAGACGCTACTGAATACCATCCACTTGATTCCAAGACTTCGTAGTTTATCTTTTGTTGCACCCGCTACTGTAGACAGAACTGGATCGGATCAAAAATTTGAAGAGTATATCAAGGCCATAAAGTAGCTGAAACATGGAAAGGCGGTAGGAGTTGAGGGAAAGTTGCATGAGTTCTGTGTTTATGAGAGCAAGGCGAAATAAAACAGAATGTAAATGCTGCAGTTACCACTGTGAGAGAACAAAGGTGCTTAAAATAACGGGTAATTGTGCTTTCCATTGCTCTCCTAAACTCATTTGTATCTTTCATTGCAGACTAATTCCTCCAAAATAGTAATACTGTTTCAGACTAAACAAGAGCTTTCAGGACATGGTATTAGCTCAAGAAAAATGAAAAGAACAAGTACGAGGACTGTTCACTTGTAGACCCTACTAAAGCTTTCGACACAATGAGAAGGAAGGGCCTGGATAAAATTAAGAAACAATTGAGATGTTCTCCAAAATTTCTCAACATGTTCATTCAGCTACATAAGAAACAACATGACACAACAACGAACCCTCACAGCTCTTCCAAATAGGAAAGAATGTAATGCGAAGCTGTCTTCCTCATGTCTGCTCTCTTCATCACTCCTTCCGCTTGATGCTCAAAATGACCACAGAAACTTGGAGGAAGAGGATATTCTCTACATAAGTCAATAGCAGTCAATTCAACCTGAGGCGAAGGCTGTTCCACAGAAAAAGCACAGGAACAATTCCTCTGAGAAATATCCTTTGGGACGTTCCAGAAATCGTTGCTTACATACTAAAGTATAATATGCCCTGCTTTGTAGATCCCACCGAGCTCTTCCGACGTGAAGTTACCACCGTCCTTGAATACCCATCAGCGAAACAGATATGGAAACATTTGCTCAATTCAGTTAGCAGATATACCATTATTCCTGTAGACAACTGAATGACAAACAGTGCATTCGGTAAATTGTACAAAACTGTTTGAAA
>NC_042997.1:71106786-71119286 GCF_006345805.1 Octopus sinensis
ATACGAATTTCAGGATTCTCAGAATCCACTGAAACGTTCGACATAGTGCCTTGCGTTATTTTGTCTAGCTCAGTGCATTCAGTACCCAATTTCTCTGGAGATCAACATCGCCTTTCGTCCTTTCTGGGTTGTTAAATAAAAGATTACCCGAGTACTGGGGTCGATCTAATCGAGTAGTCCCTCTTGTGAAAGATACTGGCTCTGTGCTTGCAGCAAAAATTGTGAATCGCGATGGATTGGAAAATCGTTTGCATGTTGACAAATTACTTTGCATTATTTCTCCCGACTAGGTTTTCGAGCTGGCAGAATCGTTAGAACGCCGGGCATTTCGTCTGTTTTTACGTTCTGACTTCAAATTTCGAAGTCGATAAAATAAGTACCAGTTGAGGAACAGGGTCGATATAATCGACTTAACTCCTCCCCCGAAATTACTGGCCTTGTACCAGGATTTGAAATTATTATTTCTTCCGACCCCTTAGTTTCTGAGACGAAGTCCTGCCAATGTCGAGTTTGCCTTCCCACATACGGAGTTAAGACTATAAATCACCAGAGGAGAATTATGGTTATTATAACCAACTAAACACGATCTTTGAATTTCAAGATTAATGCTTTGTTAGACATAATTGTTTATATTTAAAAAACACTTCTTTAAAAGACTGGTGGATTTGGCCAGACATGTTAGATCATCGGCTAAAGTGCCTTCTGGTATTTGTAGCAGCTTTTTATTTTTTGAGAACAAATCTCGCCAAAGTTAACTCCACATTTCATCCATGCG
Source organism: Octopus sinensis (assembly GCF_006345805.1). Lineage (NCBI taxonomy): Eukaryota > Metazoa > Mollusca > Cephalopoda > Octopoda > Octopodidae > Octopus > Octopus sinensis. Next base: position 71,107,562 of record NC_042997.1, read on the forward strand.
GAGTCAAGGACAGAGACTTACCAGGTAAATCCGAAGATCGATGTAATCTCAACTAATGCTTTTCCCTAAATGCTGCTGGCTTTACAGCAAAATATGAAATCATTAATATTATAGAATACACAGAAGAAGGCTTTGTGTGTATGTATGTTTGTGTGTATGTGTCTGTATGTGTGCCTGTATATATATGTATGTATATATGTGTATATATGTGTGTGTGTATGTGTATTTATATATACATGTATATTTATATTTTACGAGCTGCACTCGTGAAAAATTCACAGAAAATATAAAAAATGTAAGCATCTGTAAATTGTGTGCTGGTGCCATTGTGACACTTACGGAATATAGAAAGAAGTGTAAAACCGATAACTCTATAATCCAACCAAAATATCTGTTACGCAATCGTAAACACAATTACTATTTAGCCTTAAAATACATCGTACATATTCAAAGAATCTTCTTGGTTTAGTGGTATGGAACGTTCTTCCCGTTGGTAGCTTATTCTACCAGTCTCTTCTGCCGAACAGCTAAGTTACGGGGAGCGGTTGTCAAACAGTGGTGGAGGGGGACAAACACAGACACAAGCACACACACATACGCACACACACACATACACACACACGCACGTATATATATATGTGTGTGTGTGTGTGTGTGTGTGTGTGTGTGTGTGTGTGTGTGTGTGTATTTATATGACTGACTTCTTTCAGTTTCCGCCTACCAAATTCACTCACGAGGCTTTGGTCGGCTCAAGGCTATAGTAGAAGACACTCTTTAAAGTATAGAGATGAATTTCGTGTAGCCCCCTGTTGGCAACTTTTCTCCCCTACCCATTTTGTAGGGGTTATTACCCATTTTTCTGGGTTCTTTTCACAGTTATACCCCGTTCGAAATTTGCATTAGTTTTTGTATGAAAAAAAAAGGAAAGGAATGAGGGGGGGGGGCTTGTAGTTTGTAGAGAAAACGTTAAACAAGCCTGAAAAAAAAGACATTGTCTTTCCCCCCAACTAAAAGACATGAAGAACTGTGAAAGAAGGCGAATAAGTACCGGGGGTGAGGGAAAGAAGAGAGAACTAACAATCGATCGTTTTCGAACCCCCAGAATAAAAACGTAAACACCTAAAAGACTTACTCTGTATTCATTGCTGAATGTCTTTCCCGCTTCTTCATTGTTAAAAGTAAAAAAGCTAGAAAAGATCGATCATATTTCAGTCTAATTGTCATTGTAAATGCTTTCCTTTCTGTCTCTATCGCTTCACTCCTTTTCTCTACAGTTAACAGAATGAAGGTGCGTGGGTCAGTGGATAGGGGTACTCGGCCCACGATCGTAAAGGTATGAATACGATTCCCTGCGGCACGTTGTCTTCTTGAGCAAGGTACTCTACTTCACTTTGCTGCAGTCCACTCAGCTGGCAAAAATATTTGTAGCTGTAATTCAAAGGGCCAGCCTTGACATATTCTGTGTGAGGCTGAATCTCCCCGAGAACTACATTAATGATATGCATGTCTGTGGAGTACTCAGCCACTTGCAAGTTAATTTTATCCTCGTGTAGTAATGAAAAGCGAAAGGGACATCCAATATTTACTGTAGTTCTCTTTGGGTTAATAATGTGACTGTGTATCTATGTATCAACTTTTCTTGCGATGTGATAAACGAATGCCATCACCACTCACTGTCTCTCTTACTCTCTCTCTCTCACTTTCTCTCTTGCCCTCTTTTTCTCTCTCACTCTTTCTTTCTCTCTTACTTTCCCTCTGTACTTTCTCCCGCTTCGTCACTCACTTCTTCTTTGAGGTAAATGTGACACACACCACAGGTACGGACATAAAAAAAACAATAAGTTTGCGTATTAAGTATTATGGATATATATATATATAATATATATATATATATATATATATATATGTATTTATATTTCATATATGTATATATGTGTATTTATATTTTATATATGTATATATGTGTATTTATATCTATATTTATGTGGAGGCGCGTAGCTTAGTGGTTAAAGTTATTCTGCTCGCGATCGTAGGGTCGCGAGTTCGATTCCCGTCGGCGCGTTGTGTTCTTAAGCAAGACACTATATTTCACGTTCCTCCAGTCCACTCACTTGGAAAAAATGAGTAGTACCTGTATTTCAAGGGTCCAGCTTTGTCACATTCTGTGTCACGCTGAATCTCCCTGAGAAGTATGTGAAGTGGTATCCGAGTCTGTGGAGTGCTCAGCCACTTGCATGTTAATCTCACGCTGCAAGCTATTCCGTTGATCGGATCAACTGGAACTTTCGTCGCCGTAAACGACGGGGTGCCAGTATATGTATGTATGTATGTATGTATGTATGTATGTATGTATGTATGTATGTATGTATTATGTATGTATGTATGTATGTATGTATGTGTGTGTGTATGTATGTATGTATGTATGTATGTATGTATGTATGTATGCATGCATGCATGCATGCATGTATGTACGTACGTACGTACGTACGTATGTATGTATGTATGTATGTATGTATGTATGAATGAATGTATGTATGTGTGAATATACATACGCACGCTTAGCCTTTTAGTTTGGTAACGAATTAGAGAAGTACTCAATGCAGACGTAGATGCAATAATTATATTTAAGCCGCTCCACTGACCTGTTACTCTGCTATTTCTTCAGATAATCATGTGTACGTATATATATAAAGAGAGGGACAGAGACAGAGAGACAGACAGTTATACATGACTTTTATCCATTTATTTCTTGGCAAAATGCCACGCCCAAAATGTGTTTGCCTCTGATCTGTCTAACGTTCGTCCATCCGTTCGTCATATTTTCTTTCTTTCCCCATTTTGTTTCTGTTTGCATTGTATTCCTACGATCTGATTTACACTGACAACTGACTATCTATCACTCATCTACCCAACTAGTTATAGAGACTATCTATCCTAATTGTCAGAAATACCTACAAATCTCTCTGGCTGCTTGACTGACTCATTCACTGACTGGCTCTCTGTTATTCCTTACTAAGTCTATAGTCAATAATGAAATTCAGCAGGGCTGGCTTACGGCAAGAAGGCGGAGTTTGGCTTTTTATTTCATTGTACCTTATTTTGTTTATATGTATTGTTGAGATAAGCAATAAATATATCCTCATGACATGATGAAAATTGTACAGGAGAAAAGGCTTTAGTGAATGAGAAATTACTTTGTGATCGTTCAATATGCTAAAAATAGCAGTCAAATCACATTCAAATTTTACTCAGTTATTAGAAAGAGACACGCGCTTGTGATAGATGGAAAGCATTTTTGTTTATAAATTTGCTCAGAAAGGTCTGACTCAGGACTAAAAACATCAAGTCAACAAGGAAGTGTCGATCCTTTAGAAAAAAGCAGTTAAACCGTCTTTCAATTGTAATAAAAAGCATAATATAGAAAGGACATGTTCGATAATGTGTTCCTCTATATACAAAAAGACAACATTTTCATAGCTACAGTGTTTTAATCTTCGATCTGTTTGATCAAATCTGACACGTGCTAAACAACAACATCATTATCCAAGGAGGAAACACGAACCTCTTAGAAATTGAGCAAAATATAATCTCACCAAGCGCATCTTTTTTTCTCATACGAGGTCACTTTCGGTAATAATATTTTCTGCGATACACTGGAAAAAAAAAACGATGTTATCATAGCTGACCTGGGGCTAAACAACAACAACAATATTAAGTACAATATTCCGTTATAAAGATCAGGGCATTTGAAGGGAGATAAAAAAAACCTAAAAAGGAGACCAGGTGAGGAGGATTTGTACACTGTTGTTGTCTAGCCCCGAGATAAAAGGCGTTTTCAACCGTTTGTAGTTATTGTTGATGTTGGTTACACTTGATTAAACAGACCTTTGGTCAAAGGTATCCCATTAGTGACTGTTTCATCTGTGAGGGTTATGCAGAACTACAATGCCATAAGAATATATAATATCATGATGGCAGGATTTGGGGGAGATTGCTTGATATTTCTAGCAGATCGAGTAACTACCTTTATAGATACTTCTTTATTAGTTCATCCGTTTCTCACTAAAATGGTGCTGGTCATTTTCTGGGAGTTATTGCTGCTGTTCCTAGCAGACCGTTGGCTCGTAGAGAGACGTAAGTTAGCGACTGCATAAATGAAATGAAGTAAATGACACAATGATTCCATCGGAGATTGAAAGCCGCTTTCTCGAGATGGGATAACTTTCAAAATGGGAACCTCTTCACGCTCCCTCAAACAGCCAGATCTCTTTCAATTTACATCTTAACGTCTTATAATAGGACATGATGAATAATGTGGGCCTAGATTCGCTGACGGGATGATTACGACTGGTTAAGATCTGCTTGATCTTAAGCAACAACAAAAAGTTGTCAGGGGAATTTTTACATGATCGCTTGATTTGTTAGAAATAACAGTAGTATCTCACTCAGATTACAAAGGGTTTGTTAAATAAATGAAAAAGCAAATATATACTAAATGACATTGTGAAAATGAAGGACAAAATAAACATAGTCGAAGGCCTTTCATCATATCTGCTCGATCCGTATCGATTTGAGTATAAACAATAAAAATAGCAACAACAACTAATCAACTGCAATTTTACGTCACCATTTTACCCCTCCCCTCTCCAAAGAAACATTCAGCTATGAAAGTTCTATGTAGTCACTAGAAATGCTAAAAATAGCAGTCAGATCAAACGCAAGCTATACCCTACTGACTATGAGAGCGACACATTAGTTAATATATCAAAAAGACATATGATTAAGGCTAGAAATGACTTCTATGATAGGACGACTGGATAAAGCTGATCTGGTGCATAAAGAACAACAGTAAAAAAAAAAAAAAAAACAGCGGCAAGTGCAATTAGGATTAAATAAAAATTCCGTGAAGACCGAAAGTGTACTGAGAATAAGTCATACTGGTTGAGCCTTAACGTTTGGCACAAACTCAGGATTTGCGATTTGCGGAATTGGTGGAGGATCGTCCCTTTCTTTTAGTTTTAGTCATTAGACTGCGACCATACCGAGACCATACCTGAGCGCTTCCTTAAAGGGTTCAGTCAAACAAATTGACCACAGTACTTATTTTTTTATAAGTCTGGTACTTATTCGAACGGTTTCTGTAGTAGAACGTTTAAATTAGAGGGACATAAAACCACCAACACCGATTGCCCAGCGGTGGTGGGTATACAATTATACCACAAATACAGAAATGTATACATACACACTCACACACACACACACACACACACACACACATACACTCACACATATGTATAGAGTGTTTGAAGTGATGTACATCCTCTTTTCTCTATCTCACCTCTCCTTTCCATTTCCCTAAAACGGAGAAACATTCTATAAGATTTATTTTGCAAAAGCCCTGATAAAGAATTATCCAAACTGCCTCCTTTTTCTTTACACACACGCACACACACAGATATATATATATATATATATATATATATATATATATATATATATATATATATATATATATATATATATATATATATATATATATATATGGGTGGTTAATCCGCAATTTTACAACCTAAAGGTAGAAATATAAACATTCTATAAGATTTATCTTGCAAAAGCCCTGATAAAGAATTATCCAAACTGCCTCCTTTTTCTTTACACACACACAGATATATATATATTATATATTATATATATATATATTATATATATATATATATATATATATATATATATAATATATATATATGGGTGGTTAATCCGCAATTTTACAACCTAAAGGTAGAAATATATACGTCACTAAAGTAAACAAAGGGCACTAATCAGCACCAGTATTGCTAGAAATAAGTGTCATAATAACTCAATAGCCACAGAAGCACTATTTGTTCACTTTAGTGACGTATATATAAATATATGACGCTCTTGTAATCGGAAGGTGCAACCGCATATGTAGGCTATGTCATGTTTCTGTGGAAGACATCACGCTTGTGATTAGTCGCTGTCCTAAAATGTTTTCACGGTATTACCTCCCTATTGCGGCACGTTGTTGTTACTAATACAATTTACAATGCCATCCACAAAAAAGACTCCTGAATTAAACTTAGAAAATCCATCTGTTATGGAATACATTCATAAACACCAACTCAAGGAATACTGGTGGAATATTCTCATCAAAACTTCTATCAAGCGTAAACATAACAGGCCGGATATTGTTGTTTGGGACATAAGGGCAAAGGCATGTACCATCATAGAGGTCAGCTGCCCTCTTTTTGAAAATCAAAGAGGATAAATATGGACAACTATTTCAAACCTCCAGACTATGAATTCATATTCATACTAATAATAAGTGGAGCACTAGGTTTTGTTGGTAAATGCTTAAAGGAGAATCTGGATAAACTGGGATTTTCGGAAAGAGAAATCGACCGGCTAATTCGTACATTACAAGTGCAATCTGTGGGTGGAACAGTAAAAATATGCAAAACTTTTCTCAAGTTCCAAATATGAATTTGTCTGTGTTAACTATATCCCAAAGATGGTGCCTTGTATATTTGTTGGAAACCGGCTCCCTCTCAGTGGAAGAGGATTTATAATAGTTAAAAAATAGAAGAGACATACACATATACGACAGGCTTATTTCAGTTTCTGTCTACCAAATACACTCAAAAGGCTTTGGTCGATCCGGGTACATAGTAGAATACATTTGTCAAAAGTAGAATAGTAGAATGTAGAAGAATTTACTTGCTCAAATAAGTCGGCCTGAACTAGGTGCCATGTGTTTGGGAAGCAAGTGCATGTATGTGAGGAATTTTCATACTATTTGATGATACTGTAATATTTTTAAGTGTACTACCAAACACCCTAAATTGGTTATTACAATTGGCTGTTGCTGTGCCTAGATTAGAAATAATCTATATTGTTTATTTATTTATTATCAATTTATTTACTGTAATGTCATATATTAGGGTGTCGTATTTCCTACCCTTTGCCTGTCTTGGTATCTCATATGATACACAGCGCATATTTCCCTGACCTCCAGGCTTTATATATGATACACATTCCAAATGTTTTTCAACCGCAAGAATGAAAAGAAAGCTTTATATTATTCAATATGTATGAAACAAAGGCTAAGTAAACGTCTGAAAACAGGCATAAACGTTTGGGACAAAGCGAGACAGTAGAGTTACAATTTACCTGTCCAAGTGATATGCACAGGTAAACTGTAACTCTAGTTCGCTTTCAGCAACTTTAACTCCGAAACAATGCTGGAGTTTAAATGACTGTAACTACGGGACGAAATCGGAAACATAACTGAATTTTCAATGCAATAAAACAATGCTATGAACATTTTATACAGCATAATAGAAATAAGAACATTTATAAAATGTGAAATTTTCTCGAGTCAGACTGGTAATTATAATTATTAAGAGCGACGAACGGTCGATTAGCAGATTCGGTAGTGAGGCGAAAAAATATATTGTGGTATTTAGTTATGGTTCTTTACGTTAGGAGTTCAGTTCCCACAGGGTCATTTTCACTGAGTGCAATAAACTAAAATACTATTTTCGAATAAAGTATCAGCCAAGTACTGATTGAAGTTTGATTTAACCAATTGAACACCGTTTTCAAGATCTTCATCCAGCTCTGTACCATTGTCAGGAATCATTATTGTGATTATGCTTAGTTTCATATATTTGGTCAGGTTATGACTGTGTTAATGTAGAAGAAATAATTGGATGCCTCGAGATAATCCAGAGCTAGCCCTTTGTGGTTGTATCTCTGTGTGAATGAATGAATGTGTGTGCAAGTGAGGAAGTGCAAGTGTGTGAGTGTCTGTATGCGTGTGCAGGAGTGAATTTATTTGTATATGCGAGCATGCGTGACTATGTCTGTATGTGTGTATGTGCATGTGTGCATGTGTGTGGGAAGATATGTGTGTTTGTGTGTGAGCGTGTGCGTGCAAGTCTGTGCACGTATGTGTGTGAGGAAATGTATGTGATCAAGTGCATCTGTGTATGGATCTGTATGAGAGCGCGCGGGAATTGTATCTCAACGTACGCGTGTATCTGTGCTGGCGTGTGGGCGTGCGGTCGTGTCTTTGACAATGTGTGCGAGGGTGTATTTCGATATGAATATATGCCGGATGTGTACATGCTTGTGTATGTGCATGCATCTGTGTATAAATTCACTTGTAAGTATATGTTCGAATAAGCGCGAGTATATATAAACATGGGACACTGTGTGCATCTGTCTAACTGTATGTGTTCGCATGTATGCAAATGCGTGCGAACACTCATACGCAAGTGAGTTGTGTGAAGTGTGTGTTTATCAATGAATAGGAGTATATAAATGTGTGTACAGCACATTTATGTAATTCCATATGTAAATATGTGAATGTCTATAGTTGTAAATCTATGAGTAAATGTATGTGAACTTGCGTGAATGGTTCTTTGAGTGTACAAGAGTGTATATATTTGTGTGTATATCCATGTGTATGTGTGACGAAACAAGCTAGGACTTGTAACTAAATGCCAAGCAAACTGAAGCGTTAATTCTAAATGAGATTAGCGCCAAATAAAATTGAGATTACACACAATAGTACACACACATACCCATACACTCAAGCAAACGCATGCATATATAAATACCTTTGTGTGTATGTGTGTGTATAGATACCTTTATATATATATATATATATATATATATATATATATACACAATGTAATTTATAAATGCATAGTAAGCTCTAAGAACAATAATAATAAAATTATAAATAAGGTTTAAAGAGGATCTACAGCTAATGGAAAGTATCTCCCAACATTACCAGACTTTTAAACAACCTAATTTAAGTAAGTCCACAAGTTTAAGTAAATATATATGGGATTTATAATCTAGAAAAAGAGATTACATCCATTGTTGGAGTATAATAGGTAGAGCCCACATAATACTGGGAAAAAGATGTGTTTATTATGTATAACAGAATTTATGAAACTGATACGGTCTAGAGATGACTTACTAAACACATACGATGAACGAGGAGTAAATGTTGACACAAAAGTAATTTTACATATAATAAAATGAAATACTGAACTTTCAATCTATGATTTCTACAGTACTTGAATAGATTATATAAATAATTAAATGAATAAATTAATTATATATTACTAAAAATATAACAAATTATATATATATCCCTAAACATAGTCAGATTGAAGATAATAATAGAAGATAATTTAACTTAAACTATGCATAGTGTAATTAATTACCCGGTACTAATCACGTATAAATTCCAATAGTGATCTACTATCTCCACTTCCTCTAATCGCCATTTTGAAAGAGAACAATTAAATATAACAACAACCGATTTGGAGATTAACTTACTTCATACACTTGGAATTAAAATTGGAAGGACGATTGGAAAATGTACTTCTTGAAATTCCAAGAGATGTGTTAGTCAGGAACTGTACGACTTTGATCAGAAATTTACAAGTTCGGCGATGATATCAGAAGAAACTACCGCCGCCGCCGCCACCACCAGCACCACCACTGCTACATCAACAACAACAATATTCTCACGCTTTTTTTTAACAAAATTCCAAGACTAATAGAAAGTAGGATCACTGAGGGCGAGGAAAGAGTTGTAAATCAGCCAAAATATGATTCCAGAATTCAAACGTTTTGTTAGGTGTTGCTTGATATAAAAAAAAAAAAAATAAAAAAAAATCATAATTATAATCGCCATTTGTGTATCATAGTAAATATATACAAACCGTTAGAAGTCATGAAGGTGTGGAATTATCTGAGTAAAATCCCTTCATATATTGGGCTAAAAAACTACAATATATATCGAAGCGAGGCGAACATCCTCGCTACAATGACTCGCGAAAACAACTGCATTTCACCTATCTTGAAGATTGCCATCTGCGTAAACGATATTCGTGGCATCTTGTTATAAAATGACAGTGAAATATACAGTCAGTGATGTTGTGGAAACTTGCTGTACTCTAAAATAAGCCGGCATTGGCAACTCAAACAACATGAAATGAATAAAGCCATCTAAGTATCATACTAAATGTATATATAGCGTTAGAAGGCAAGGACTTTATCTCAGACAATTCCACAACCTACACCTTCTAACAGTGTTATTACTTATTGTACGATACATAGATGGTAGTTTTTATTTAACGCTGTTTCATTTGCGTAGACCGAGCTTTATCATTGCGTAAATCAACTTCTTTAAAGATGTAAAATTTCCATTCTTAAAATACTGATGATCATCGAGAGAGCCTGATGCACAGGATGAAAACTGCATGATATGTAGATACAACAATTTTGAGGAAATACGAACTGTTGATATTACAGTTGTAGGTTCTGCATCCAATCAACTTGGCCATTTATGATTCTCATGTGTAATGCTGAATTAATAAAAATTATTTCCTACCAACATGTATCCTTCATTACTGCGGGTCTCCTGAAGCTAAAATATTCTACGAAACCATAGGAACAACATTCTTGCGGTAGGATATGAAACCGCAGTCAATAAAAAGGCCACGACATTGACATCTTAACTATACACTCAGCACAACCTTTTTCCTTTTCTATCTAATAACTTCCACGAAAATAAATATACTCTCTTAATTGCAACCAATTCAATTTCCTTTGGGATATTAATACTTCTTCCTCGTCCTCTTCATTTATTTTGTCATTAATTTTATCATCTTTATACAAGCCGCCGCCACCACCACTAACAGCTACAGCAACACCAATAATACTATGCTGCCAACACCTTCACCATCAACATCAGTTTTATCCTGATTATCATCGTTATCATCGTTCTTCTCTCCACCTCCCCCCTCTCCCCAGCTCCTCCAGCTCCTCCTCCACTCCATCCACTTCCTCCACCTCCTCTACCTCCACCTTCTTCACGTCAACCACCACTACCACTCCTCCTCCTCCTCCTCCTCTCATCATCATCATCATCACCACTAACTATCTATTTATCTATCTGTCTGTCTGGCTGTCTATTTTTCCGTCTATCTATCAATATTTATATATCTGCCTCTTTCTTATTATCTCTCCCTTTCTTTTTTTTTCTTCTACATGTTATTGTGGCTTTAGGTAAAATGCCTTACTACTAACTCTATACTGGGTCTTCATGTCCTATGTTCAAACTCCATAAATTTCAGCTTTGCCATACGTCCTTTCGGGCTTCATAAAATAAGTACAGTTGAACACTAGGGTCGAGCAATCGACTAGCCATTAGTCCCAAATTGAGCCTATCGTATTATAATTATTACTATTATTATACTTTATGCCTGTCTTTGTATTGTCCCCCTCATCCTTCGCCCTTGTAACAAATAAATGAAATTATTATTATTATTATTATTATTAGTGGTGGTAGTAGTAGTAGTATAGTAGTAGTAGTAGTAGTAGCAGCAGTAGCAGCAACAGCAGCAGCAGCAGCAGCAGCAGCAGCAGCAGTGGTGGTAGTAGTAGTAGTAAGTAGTAGTAGTAGTAGTAGTATAGTAGTAGTAGTAGTAGTTAGTAGTAGTAGTAGTAGTAGTAGTAGTAGTAGTAGTAGTAGTAGTAGTAGTAGTAGTAGTAGTAGCAGCAGTAGCAGCAACAGCAGCAGCAGCAGCAGTGGTGGTAGTAGTAGTAGTAGTAGTAGTAGTAGTAGTAGTAGTAGTAGTAGTAGTAGTGGTAGTAGTAGTAGTAGTAGTAGTAGTAGTAG